>NC_069499.1:964046848-964164348 GCF_027579735.1 Bombina bombina
CAAATGCAAGATGACAAGACAATGCAATATAGCACTTAGTTTGAACTTCAAATGAGTAGTACATTTTTTTTCTGACAATTTTAAAAGTTATGTCTTTTTTCACTCCCCCTGTATGTGACAGACATCAGCCAATGACAAATGCATACATGTACCATGTGACAACCATCAGCCAATCACAAATGCATACACCTTATTCTGTGAATTCTTGCACATGCTCACTTGGAGCTGGTGATTCAAAAAGTTTAAATACCAAAAGACTGTGCTAATGGAAGTAAATTGGAAAGTTGTTTAAAATTGCATGCTCTAATCTGAATAATTAAAGTTTTATTTTGACCTGAGTGTCCCTTTAAACAATTAAATAAAAGGAAATAACAGTGTAATCTTTTTTATAAACTAGCACAATATTCATGCTTAAATGACCATTTAATACAATAGAATTGCATAATCAACACATACCTTATTAAAGTAATTTCCCTGTCACCTGTATCATATGACAGTTATAAGCCAGTCACAGACTCATATATGCATATACTGTGAACTCTTGCACATGCTCAGTAGCATCTGGTGCCTCAGAAAGTGTGCACAATTTAATATTGGAAGTAAATTAGACATTTTTAAACATTTCATGTTTTGTCTGAATCATAATTTTGACTTTAATGTCAATTTAAATATAGGATGGTGTTTATAAAGTTTCAATTTTCTAATTGAAGTAATTAAATTCAATAAATGATAGTTAAAGTAGCATATTCTTTCATGAATATGAAAGAGCAGCAGTTAAAGGTCACAAATATCTATTTTTGTATAAAAGAGTTTAATTTAAAGCTGTTTAAATTTCTATCATATCAAGCATATCCCATTTAGGTAGAAAGGAGAATGGGAAGACTGAAGGGAACCATTTGTTTCTATCTGCTGTTAGCTAATAGGTAAATGCTGGTGCCTAATCTGTATGTAAGTGGGAGGTATTTAGTTGTTATTATATTAGGCTACATTTAATAGAGAGACCATGTACAAAATTAATTAAATAAAAATTCTCACTGAAACTCTAGAGCTGACTTAGAGGAGTGAATTATAAGGATATGGATGTTTGTTTATTTTTCTCCTTTCTATTTTAAATGTAATTAGGATAAAGGTTAGATTAATAAATGCTTGTAATTCATTGCTGTACCTATCTTTTCCAGCCTTCAATATTTATTGATCCTTGTTGCATGAGGTGCCACATATATATCTCAAATTTGCCCAGCATTCTTACTCCCTGTCCCTGTATGTCCCTCCCCCTGTATGTCCCTCCCCCTGTATGTCTCTTCCCCTGTATGACCTGCCCCATGTATGTCCCTCCCCCTGTATGTCCTGCCCCCTGTATGTCCCTCCCCCGTATGTCTAGCCCCCTGTATGTCCCTCCCCCTGTATGTCCTTCCCCCTGTATGTCCTGCCACCTGTATGTCCCTCCCCTGTATGTTCCTGCCCCCTGTATGTCTTGCCCCCTGTATGCCCAGCCTCCTGTATGTCCCTCTCCCCTGTATGTCCTGCCCCCTGTATGCCCTGCGCCTGTATGGCCACCCATATCCCAACATTCACTGTTACCTTTATAAAGAATAACACTATATACTATATGTCCTAATGCCATAAATACTTCTTCATAATCTAAATACAGGATGTACATTGCACCTTATCAAAACCTCACCCTTACAAAGCAGAGCCCAAATTGGCAGGTGCGCCTCTCATCCTGTGCAAATGGGCAGTCCTTAATGTAGGTGAAATCTCCTTATCCAGGGGGTGTGGCTAAGTGAGGCAAGAGGTGGGGTTAGTCCAGGCTTAGAGCAGAGTCTGGCCATGCATGGCTGTGAGTTTTTTTGAGCAAAACGGGAACGATTGGGACTGGGTCGTTTTAAGGTTGTGCCTGGTTTTACATCTATAGTGAAGAGGGAAAGGCAGGAGGTATAGCGGGACAGCTCCTAGCAATGAAGAAAAATAATAGTTAGAGCCACAACACTTATGAAATGTTGTATGTAAATGCCTGTTTTGTTATGATAAAGTAGCAAGCATGTGGTATTCATAAAAATATTGCCCTTGTGAATTATCACCTTGTGCCTGTGACTCACTATTCACAAATAGTGATGTAGAGAACCTAAAATTTTGGGTTCGCGAACAGTGAACGCAAACTTCCCCAAAAGTTTGCGAACCAGCGAACCGGGCGAACCTCCATTGACTTTAATGGGCAGGAGACTTTTTAAACCCACAGGGACTCTTTCTGGCCACAATAGTGATGGAAAAGTTGTTTCAAGGGGACTAACACCTGGACTGTGGCATGCCGGAGGGGGATCCATGGCAAAACTCCCATGGAAAATTACATAGTTGATGCAGAGTCTGGTTTTAAGCCATAAAGGGAATAAATCACCTAACATTCCTAAATTGTTTGGAATAACGTGCTTTAAAACATCAGGTATGACAAGATATGAGTGGTGGCAGTGGGCAAGTGGGCACAGTATACGCTGTGAGCAGGGCCGGTGCTAGACTATTTTGCGCCCTAGGCAAGAACAGCTACTTGCCCCCCCCTCACCAAAAATAAAATAAAAAATGATAACATACATGTGCTACATATATATATATTTATATTTTCACATTACCATCTCAAAGTGTTTAATGTCTCTTTAAATAGTTTAATAGAACTGCAAGCTGACAGCCCACAAGGACTGACACCATTGAACGCAATACAAAAAGTGTCTGAATTTACTGGCAAGGGGTAAAATGGAACCCAATATATTATCAGTCTATGATATATATATATATATATATACATATATACATATATATATATATATATATATATATATATATATATATATATATATATATAAAATAAACAGCCATCAAGGAATTAGCTTGCCAGTTGCAACCTCCTGTATTGCTCTATCTATTTTTATATCATATAATATGAAAACATTTTGACCTGTTAAAGAGACTGCTATATCAAAGAACCAAAAGCAACAAGGGGCTTACTGACCAAAGACATACAACATCCCTTTTTTAAGACCCAAATAAATAAAACTTAGGTACATGATTGATGTGTGTGCTAATATTCTGCTAATATGGTGTATATACAAAGAGACATTAAAAATAACACTTAAAATCTCTGCTACCTTGTCAATGCAAGTCTCTCGCGCTCTGTCCCTGACTGGCTTGTGTGGAGGCGGCAGGAGTGGCGATGGGGGCGTGGCGCAGGAGCAGCATGAGCAGGATGGGGGTTCAACCTGGACGTGGAGGGCAGGGCATAGAGTTTTGATTGAGCGGAACCAGAGTGGGGGAAGGGGGTGTGTATCAACCTGTAGGTACCATGGACAGCCGCTACATAGGAAGCACATCTGTACTACTATGTTTACTGCTGCATGGTACAGATGCAGCCTGCACCAATTTACGGAAAGTTACACTGTATTTACATGTAGAAGTCATGGCGGTCGCATCACGATTCACACCACAGTTATACTTTGGGGCCGGCTGCACCCTAGATGGCAGTGCGCCCTAGGCGGATGCCTAGTTTGCCTAGTGGAAGCGCCGGCCCTGGCTGTGAGCCTGACACAAAAAAGCAGACTGATGTTTCACAGTCCAAAAAGTTTTTTTTTTTTTAAATGTACATTTACACTACTATTAAACAAGATATGAGTGGTGGCACTGGGCAAGTGGACACAGTATATGCTGTGAGCCTGACACAAAAAAGCAGACTGATGATTCACAGTCCAAAAAGTTTTTTTTTTTTAAATGTACACTTACACTACTATTAAACAAGATATGAGTGGTGCCACTGGGCAAGTGGGCACAGTATACGCTGTGAGCCTGACACAAAAAAGCAGACTGATGTTTCACAGTCCAAAAAGTTTTTCTTTTTTAAATGTACACTTACACTGCTATTAAACAAGATATGAGTGGTGGCATTGCGCAAGTGGGCACAGTATACGCTGTGAGCCTGGCACACACGCTGGCAGGCAGGCAACTGCAATTAGATTACACAAGCAGACTGATGTTTCACAGTAAAAAAATGTTTTTTTAGTTTAAATTTATACTACTGTTACACCAGATATGAGTGGTGACACTGGGCAAGTGGGCACAGTATACGCTGTGAGCCTGGCACACAAGCTGGCAGGCAACTGCAATTAGATTACACAAGCAGACTGATGTTTCACAGTCCAAAAAGTTTTTATTTTTTTAAATGTACACTTACACTACTATTAAACAAGATATGAGTGGTGGCACTGGGCAAGTGGGCACAGTATACGCTGTGAGCCTGGCACATACGCTGGCAGGCAGGCAACTGCAACTAGATTACACAAGCAGACTGATGTTTCACAGTCAAAAAAGTTTTTATTTCTAAATTTACACTACTGTTACACCAGATATGAGTGGTGGCACTGGGCAAGTGGGCCTGGCACACACGCTGGCAGGCAGGCAACTGCAATTAGATTACACTAGCAGACTGATGTTTCACAGTCAAAAAAGTTTTTTTTTTTAAATTTACACTACTGTTACACCAGATATGAGTGGCGGCACTGGGCAAGTGGCTTGGCAGGCAGGCAACTGCAATTAGATTACACAGGAAAAAAAACAAAACAAAAAACAGACTGATGTTCTAGCCCTAAAAAGGGCTTTTTGGGGTGCTGTCCTTACAGCAGAGATCAGATGAGTCCTTATGGACTGTACTGGACACTGAATACACTAGCCTAGCTATCAATTTCCCTATTAAATCAGCGGCAGCTACAATGTCCCTCCTCTCACTAAGAATGCAGCTTCCAAATGAATCTAAAATGGATGCTGTCCAGGAGGTAGGAGGGTCTGGGAGGGAGGGTCTGCTGCTGATTGGCTGGAATGTGCCTCCTGACTGTGAGGTACAGGGTCAAAGTATTACTCAATGATGATGAATAGGGGGCGGATCGAACATCACATATGTTTGCCGGGAGAACTATTCGCGACATCACTTTTCACAAATCAAAAAGGGGGAAAGAGTGGGAAATTGACCTCTCGAGGTATATTTAAGTGTGTGATGGGTACTAGCTGTTACGTTCTGCACTGTCTCTTTAACAAAATCTCAAACCAAGGTTACTTAAAACTCCTCCCTATCCTTCCTCGCTGCTAAGTATTTTGTATCTGAAGGCATGTCAGGCTGACCTATAGCTTTCTGCTTAGCCTGTAATAAGATATCCCTATCTACCTGAACTTTGTATTTGCTGTAGCATTGGGACATCTATTGAAATTTATTTGCAACATAGTTGCCAAACTCAAATACCTCTTGAATTACAACACTCGCTGCTACCGCAGCACTTACTCATCTCAGTCTCTCATATCATCAACGGACAACCGGAGCTGCAACACCGCAGCACGTCAGGAGTAACGCTCCTACCAACACTCCTCCTCTATTCAGTCACAGGACGCCATGGAGACGCCGAGCGTAACACGCTCACACCCGCCTTAGCTGGAAGCAAACACCGGAGCCTGCACACACACAGTGAGTAACTCGCTCACAGCCGCAATTGCAAATAGGAACCCAGTAAGCTGCAGATCAACTCACTAGCACAATAAAATACATCTGCTTCCATTGAATAAAACCAGAGCCTGCTAAGAAGCATAACTGCACGTATTCACACAAAATCAGCTGTGTTATAATTTCACTGCCTGTTAGCGTGACTCCGCTCAGAGAAGTTGCTATAGCTACATTATAACTGTTAAAGTACCTTGCAAGAATAATTTACTTTAAGCAGACTTCCTCTTCTCTGTAATTACCTCCAATGTGCTCTTGTAGGAATTACTCTCCTAAATCTGCAGGAGCCTCTGCAGTAACTCAAACTTAACTCTGCTGAAATCTTTACATACAAACCCTATTCTCCACCATTAGCCTTCCACCTGTCTTTCAGGTTATATTACAAATAATCCCACTGTGTGTTCTGTTTGAACTGTGACACTCTTTCTACAAACTTCTCTTTTCACTATTGGTTTAACCTGTTCTGTCTTCTCTAAATCTTGACTCTTCTCACTTAAGAGTCTGAGGTAAGGTGTGAGACTGAGTGGTATCTAGATTGCATGCATTACAAATCATACCATTTTCATTACAAGTCTTACACTAGCATAGAGTTTTTGGCTTAGTATGAAGGGAATTCCAGGGTTCCCAGGTGTCAGAGTAAAGATTTAAGGTACCTCTGTTTATGGACACTGCTTCCTCCATAATCCTAATATAGTCAACTATCTCAGAAACTTTATGTGTCGTGGGGGACTACTTGTTGTTTCCAGTGTCTTGCTAATGTCAGTTTGGTGGCCATCATGATATAGATAAATAAGTGTTTTTTCCCTTTGGTAATTTTGGGGAGATCTAAGTGTAGGAGGCACATTTCTGGGCTACTTAGTGAAGGACGTCCCTTGCTGTAGCACAGGTTCTATATGTCTCTCCATAGGCTTTGTATACGGAGGCAAGTCCACCATATGTGAATATCATCACCTCTATTTCCGCATCCTCTCCAGCACAAGTTTGAATTAGTATTGGAGATCCTAGATAGTCTATTGGGTACCCAATGCCATCTATTCAGCTCAGCAGTTTGTAATAGAGTTCAAACAGTGTGATACAGTGGATAGCATACTTAGTCACTTCAATAGCTGTTGACTATTGTACGGTCAAGGTCTTTTTCCCATGCTAATATATTATGGGTCTTACGTAGTGCCAAATTGTTTAGTAGACATCTGTAATGTACCGTCATAGGTCTCTGTCCCTGCTGTCCTGACTTCCATCTTGTTTCCCATGTAGTCAGGTCTCTGGGGGCTGAGGTATTAAATTGCCAGCTACATATAATAATTCGGAAATGGATTGTCTCAAAGATTAGTTTCGGGGGAATAGGAAATTTTAGCTTCATATCAGAGTGCGTAAGCCAAATGATTCCATTATATAGGTCTCCTATGACTCTAAAATTAGTGTTTTCCCATAAATTGGGATTGGACTCTGGAAGTCCCAAGATTAGGCCTCTGATACTATGGATTGGGGAGGGATGGGGAGCTACCTGAGGGGAGTGTCTAAGTCTATGCCATGCTTTAAACAATCTATTAAGACTACATTAGTAAGAGGGAGTGCCGTTAGACAGTGCTGAGGAATCCAAGGAAGATCCGGAAGGTAAATGTCTCGAGGGAGCGATGCCTGTTCTATCTCATACCATCCGGGTCACTCGCTAGAGCCTCGCCAGTTGGATATGTGTGTTAACTTTGCTGCTTCATAATAGAATCTCAAGTTGCATAGCCCCAAGCCCCTTCTATCAATTGGTGACTGTAGGATATTGCGGGAGATGTGGGGACTAGTACTGGCCCAAATATAGGTGTTCAAGAGAGGTTGGTATTGGTCTATCAATGCCTTTGGCACTCTTAGGGGGAGGCATCTAAATAAGTAGGTGAGCTTCGGAAGCAACATCATCTTGAAAGCAGAGATTCTCCCCATTCATTATATCTCTTTGTATCTGGGGAGTGCAAGGTCATGTTTTAAAGTTTGCAGGATTTGAGAATGGTTCTGTTCAATTTTTTTTTTTGGGTCATGTGAAAGATATACCCCCAAATGTTTGATTCCTTCTCTGTTCCATTTGAAGGAATATTGATTCCAAAGAGCTGTGATTTGAGATTCGGGAGGATTCAAAGGGTAGGCTTCCGTCTTCTCAACATTCAGTTTGTAGAACGATAAAGTACTGAAAAGCCTGAATAGATCTAAGAGAGAGGGTAGGGAGATAGCTGGGTCCGTGAAAAAGACTGTTAAGTCATCCGCAAAGAGACTCAATTTTTGTAGAGTGCCATGGAGGTAAAGGCCCTTAATGCCTTGGTGTTTTTTGATCCTATCCCCAGAGGCTCAATGGCCATGGTAAAGAGGAGTGGGGACAGAGGGCATCCCTGATGAGTACCATTACTAAGGGGGAATTAATCTGAGCAGAATCCGAGGCCTCTCACTCTAGCCATCGGATTAGAATATAGAGCTCCAATAGCTGTTTGAAAAGCTTTAGGTATGCCCATCTGGCACATAACCTCATTCATAAAGTCCCACCAGACCCTATCAAATGCATCAAGCGACAGGGTCACAAGTGGGAGAACCAATCTATGTGTTTCTGTGAATATGTTCAGAAGTCTTCTCATACTAGCTGTACCCTGCCTATTGATAGTGAAACCTACTTGGTTTCTGTGTATAATGTCTGGTAATATTTTACAGAGTCTAGAGGCTAAAATTTTGGCAAACAGTTTAACGTTTATGTTTATAAGTGATATAGGATGGTAACTGGGGCAAAGTTGGGGATCTTTTCCCTCCTTTGGTATTGTAAGAATATTGGCTTCTAGGAACTCCGGTTGTAAGGAACCTGTATCAGAAGCCCTAGAAAAGAATCTTTGTAAGTAAGGGGCCCTGATATTGGCAAATGTTTTTTAAAATAAGGGGGAGAGTCCATCAGGTCCTGGGTTCTTATGTAGTTTTAGTTGTTTAATCACCGTATTGATTTCTTGTGTGGTAATGGGTTCAGATAAATGGCCAATTTTAGCATTGTTAAGTTTGGAAAGTTTAGGGATTTCAAAAACGTAGCAATTACTGATCTATCAGCCATATCCATGTCCTGTTGATCTCCTATACTGTAAAGGGTAGTGTAATAGGCCTTAAATGCCTCCCCAATCTCTTTCGGGGAGTATACAACTTTGTCTGCGTTTTTCAGTTTTTGGATTTGGGACGATTTGAGTCTAGCTCTCAATTTGTTTGCTAATAGTCTATCTGCCCGGTTCCCTTGATAATAAAATATTTGTTTGAACCTAAGTACATTGTTTTGGATTCTCTGTGTTTCCTTACCAGTTATTTCAGTTCGTAATTCACCTATACGATTGGCTAAGGTATTGTCAGGATTGTCTTTGTTTTCCTTTCTAGAGTTCTTAGTTCACCAAATAATTGTGCTAAATTCACCCCATCTGTTCCGTCTTAATTTTGCTGCTCTCTTTAGCAAGGTCCCTCTCATATAAGCCTTCATTGAGGCCCAGAGTATATAATCATCTATCTGTCCAGTATCATTGAGCGTAAAGAATTCCTATTTGTCCAGTATCATTGAGCGTAAAGAATTCCTGGAAGTTCGTAGTAATCAGCAAGTCTCCATGTTCTGGAACTTCCATTTTGCGGGGAAAGGGTTAGGTTAATTGTTACAATTTCATGGTCTCACCATGGACATACTCAGGGCCAGCCTTTGGGTGTGGCATCGAGGTGACCACCTTGGGCCCCGCGCTTAGAGGGCCCTGCATGCCAGTGCAACTGTGCAATATTTTTTTTTTTTAAATATATATATATTTTTTTAAATATTTTTTGTGGCGCCATTTTAAAAAAAATCAATAAATAGGCGCAATGTCATGTGTCAGAGGAGTGGAGCGGCAAGCCACAGTGGGAAATTACTTCCATACTGGAGAGAGGTGCCTCAGTCTGAAGTGGCTGCTCCATTCAGGTAAGTGCTGGAGAGCTTTGTTGTTTTGTGGTCTCACCGGTTGTTGTTTCACACTGGATGGAATATTCACTACATCTCACTAACTCATTGTGCAGTGAGACAGCAAGATTAAAGGATGAGATGTTTAGACTTGAGGTCCTAGATATTATTAACCAGCTGGGCAATGAGATTTCTAGAATATCATAGAGTAACCCATTGTGCAGTGAGCAATAGGGCTTATAGCGCTTATTAACCTAATGTGCATTAAAATCATTTTAATATTTTATTATAAGTAGATGGTATTAACTCCTTCACACACAGTCAGTCCTATCCAAGACTCCATGTGTGTGTAAATGTAAAGTTCATTTTAAGCTGGCAGTGGTCCACGGGGGCAGCATTTTATTGCAGGGGACTGGGGGCAATTTGAAGGGGGCTGGGGCATAATTTTATTGCTGGGGGAAATTGAAAGTGGCTGGGGCCTAATTTTATTGCAGGGGGCATAATTTTATTGCAGGGGGATTCATTTTATTGCTGGGGGCATCATTTTATTCCTTTGGGCATCCTTTTATTTCAGGGGAGATGGGGCATTATTTTATTGCTGGGGCATCATTTTGTGCTTGGGGCATCATTTTTTTGCAGGGGGGCTGGGGGCATACGTTTATTGCAGGGGGCATCATTTTATTACAGGGGGACTGGGCATCATTTATTGCAGTGGGGCTGGGGCATCATTTTATTGCAGGGGGCTTCATTTTATTGCTGGGTGCATCATTTATTGCAGGGGGGGTTGAGGCATCACATTTTTTGTTGGGGCATCATTTTATTGCAGGGGCTGGGGGCATCATTTTATTTCAGGGGGCTGGGGCATAATTTTATTGCTGGGGCATCATTCTTTTGCAGGGGGCTGGGGGCATCATTTTATTGCAGGGGCATCATTTTATTACAGGGTGACTGGTCTTCATTTTATTGCAGTGGGAATGGGGCATCATTTTATTGCAGTGGGGATGGGGCATCATTTTATTGCAGTCAGGATGAGGCATCATTTTATTGCAGGGGGCTGGGGGCATCATTTTATTGCAGGGGGCTGGGGGTTTAATGTTATTGCTGGGGTATCATTGCAGTGGGGTTGGGGGAATCATATTTTTGCTGGGGGACATCATTTTATTGCAGAGGCATCATTTTTGTGCAGGGGCCATATTTTTTTCCAGGGTGGGCTGGGGGCATCATTTTATTGCAGCGGGCTCAGGCATAATTTTATTGCAGGGGGCTGGGGGCATCATTTTATTGCAGTTGGGCTGGGGCATAATTTTTTTCCAGGGGGGCTGGGGGCATAATTTTATTGCAGCGGGCTTGGGCATAATTTTATTGCAGGGGGCTGGGGGCATAATTTTTTTCCAGGGGGGCTGGGGGCATAATTTTATTGCAGCTGGCTTGGGCATCATTTTATTGCAGGGGGGCTGGGGGAATCATATTTTTGTTGGGGGCATAATTTTATTGCAGGGGGCTGGGGGCATAATTTTTTTCCAGGGGGGCTGGGGGCATAATTTTATTGCAGCGGGCTTGGGCATAATTTTATTGCAGGGGGCTGGGGCATAATTTTTTTTTTTCTTTTTTAATTTTTTATTGAGGTCCATAATCATACAAAATAAAAGACAAGACAAAAAACAAACATACAGGGATGGTAATGTTACATATAGATTTCATACTTCTGATCTAATACAGGTAGGAACTAGAAAATGAAAATATATGCATTTAATATAGTAATAGTCTAGTATAAACAGACTGGCTTAATAGCGTTCAAAAAATGTGACACACAATACCATCCTAAACCTCATTTTTCATTTTTCAAAGTAACCCTTCTGTTCAAAACTAGCTGGGCCTCTCTTGGACCCCTGGTCGCTTAGAAGGATAAGCAACAGAAGGTTGGAAATATAAGACCACTTTTGGGTCTTTGTAGGACTAAGCATAGAAATAAATGGTTATGAATATAGGCACAGAATTACTTGCGTTATTAACTCTTCACTAATGAGACAATGTATCTACGTTTACAGATGTGTTTACACGAAACAGCTAGTGAAGGAACTATAGGTAATAGACTAGTAGTATATGCCAAAATTTATAGTTTCAAAGGGGTAGTTATTAGGACGTAATTCCTTAAGTTACCGAACAGACCATATGCAGGGGGGGAGGAGGGGAGGCGAATTTGGCACCAAAACTTGTAGATCGCTACATCAGTTGTTGGCTTGGAAATATTCTATGGCTAATAAAAAGAAATTCAGTACTATTCTATGGAGACCTCTCCCTTATGGGAAGAATATTTATAATTAAAGAACAAAAAATAAACAGAGTATACAATATTAGGATAGGAATGTGCATCAACCCATATGTGTCAAACATATTGTGATGAGAGCAGGATGTGATGTCACTAGTATGTGGGCGGGGCTTAGGTCCGGTGTCTGTGTCGCAGTTAGTTTAGTACAATCCACCTGACTAGATGTGTATTGTTATGCTCTGCAATAAAATAGAGTTGTACCATCATTGCTGTGTCCTGCATATGTCCTGCATCTCATGACATGGTGTCAGAAGTTCTGGACTGCGCTTCTGTTCCTGATCGATTGCAATGTCAAAGTGTACCCCACCTGAGCCTTTTGACTTTTCTCAGCCTGCAGCTTGGCCCACATGGCGTCAGCGGTTTCAGCGCTTCACGATTGCTTCCAAACTGAACAAGGAGAGTGGTGAAGTACAAGTTAATTCTCTTTTATACTCCATGGGGAAAGATGTAGAGCCAGTGTTCAATGCTTTTACTTTCCAAGAAGGGGAAGAGGTTAACTTTGATATAGTTATGGATAGACTCAGTGCCCACTTTGTGCCCAAAAGAAATGTGATTCATGAGAGAGCTTGTTTTCACAAACGTAATCAGCGTGTGGGAGAATCTGTGGAGTCATTTGTGCGCAGCCTGTATGAATTAGCTGAATTCTGTGAGTTTGGTGTTGCTAAAGAAGAGCAAATCAGAGACAGAATAGTTATTGGAATTGCAGATGCTGAAGTCTCACTGAAGCTGCAGTTAGAGCCTGATTTAACGTTAGACGGGGCTATTAGGATGGCCCGCCAGAGTGAACTGGTGAAAAAGCAAAGTGCTGATCTGAGGTCTGAGAATATTGTGGATGAAGTGCAACAGTCTAGGAAAATTACTAGTGAAAGGCACAGTGTGAGCGGTAGATCTAAAGTACTGGAAAGGCCTAGAAGTGGATGGGCGCAACATGGCCGATGCACACGGTGCTACCGGGCTCATGATCAAAGTGCTATATGCCCGGCCAGAGATAAAAGATGCAGAAAATGTAACAGAATAGGCCATTTTGAAGTGGTGTGTAAAACTGAATACATTAAGGAGATGCAGGTGGACAGTGACCAGGAGGGTCAGGAAGTGTCTTTTGTGGGGTCTGTTGTGGAACGGACAAGCTCAGAGGAAGATTGGAAAGTTACTTTTACTGTAATGGGAGCCAAAGTTGATTTTAAGATTGACACAGGAGCAGATATCACTGTAATGTCTTTTTCTGAATTTATGAAACTGCCTCGACAGCCCCAGCTGGCGAAGGTTACTACAAATGTCCATAGTCCTGGTGGCCGCATTGATTGTGTGGGGAAATTTCTTGCCAGCTGTGAGTACAAACAGAGGAAGTTCACCATGTGGGTGCATGTGATCCGTGGTCAGTGTGTTAACAGTTTATTGAGCAGAAAAGCAGCCTGTGACTTGGGCCTCGTGGCCAGAGTGAATGAGATCTCTGAAGATATGTTTGGCGAGTTGGGCCTACTGAACTGCAAACCTGTCCGTATAGCACTTAAAAGTGACGCAGTCCCATACAGTATTTCTACTCCTCGTAGAATTCCGTTCCCGCTCATGCCTCAAGTGGAGAAAGAGCTCATGCGCATGAAGTCTATGGGGGTTATTGAAGAGGTTGTTGAAGCAACTGATTGGTGTGCCCCCATTGTTCCAGTTGCAAAGAAAAACGGAAAGGTGCGCATCTGTGTGGACCTGAAAAGGTTGAATGAGGCAGTGAAGAGGGAGAGATTTGTGCTGCCGACATTGGAAGATATAGCCCCGAAGTTGGCTGGGGCGAAGTTCTTTTCCACATTAGACGCTTCTAGCGGCTTTTGGCAGATCCCCCTGGATCCAAAGTGCCGCAAACTGACTACCTTTATCACACCGGTAGGTCGGTTCTGCTTCTGCAGACTCCCCTTTGGGATATCCTCCGCTCCTGAAATCTTTCAAAGGGAAATGAGTTCTCTCCTGAGTGGCCACGTGGGCACAGCGGTCGTCATGGACGACATTCTAGTGTATGGGTCTACAGTGGAGGAGCATGATCAGCGTTTGAGTTGTGTGCTGCAGGCTATCAAAGAGTCTGGGCTGAAGCTGAATAAAGAAAAATGTAATTTTAGGAAAACTGAATTATGCTACTTTGGGCATATCATCAACGGGGATGGCATCAAGCCGGACCCCGAGAAAATTCGGGCTATTGAACAGATGAAAAGCCCTTCTGATGTACATGAGCTGAGACAGATATTGGGCCTTGTAAATTACGTGGGCAAGTTTCTTCCAGATTTATCTACAGTTTTACACCCTATCACAGAGTTGCTTAAGAAAGATGTTGCCTGGGTCTGGGGACCCTCACAGGAAAAAGCGTTCCTGCATGCGAAGTCACTGCTGGGGTCTGCCCCAGTGCTGGGGTTCTACGACCCTTCAAAAAAAGACTGTGGTTAGTGCTGATGCAAGCAGTTATGGGTTGGGGGCTGCACTCCTGCAGCTGAATGACAACAAACTACAGCCCATCGCCTACTGTTCCCGCACACTGACGGCTGCGGAGTCAAAATACGCTCAAATTGAGAAAGAGTGCCTGGCTGCAGTTTGGGCCTGTGAGCGCTTTCAGCGTTATCTAGTGGGTTTGGAGAAATTTAGTCTGGAAACTGACCACAAACCGCTAGTCCCTCTAATCAATTCTTATGACATTGACAAAACACCCTTGAGATGCCAGAGACTTTTAATGAGACTGCTCAGGTTCAATGTTCAGGCAGTGCATGTGCCGGGGAAACAACTGGTTGTGGCAGATACACTATCCAGGCTCCCGCTGGCTGCTGCTGAAGAATCCTCCACGGAATCGGATGTGAAAGTGTATGTTGATTCAGTTCTGGCCTCTAAGTCCATTTCTTCAAGGAAACTGGAAGAGATAAAGAAAGAGACATATTTGGACACAGATCTGCAAGAAGTTATAAGGTACATAAAAGATGGCTGGCCCGAGAGCCGGGCAGCCTGGATGTCTTTAAATGCTTACCAGCCAGAGAGGTCGCAGCTCACGGAGCTGGAGGGGTTGGTGCTGTTCCAAGACCGCATTGTAATTCCTGTCAGCATGAGGAAGGAGATGTTAAACAGGATTCACAATGGCCACTTAGGCATTACAAAGTGCAGAGAAAGGGCAGCTACAGCTGTTTGGTGGCCTGGGATCAGCTCCGACATTGCAAATCACGTGTCTAAATGTACCTTTTGCCGGGAACGCCGGCCTACTCAGAGAAGGGAGCCCTTGATGTCTACTTCCGCTGCCTGCGGGGCCGTGGCAGAAAATAGCTGCTGATTTGTGTGAACTGCACGGGAAAAAGTTTCTTGTTGTGATCGACTACTATTCCAGGTATTTGGAAATTGCACCCCTGAATGATATCACAAGTCAGGCCATTATCATTCGCCTGAAGAGCTTGTTCGCCCGCTGGGGCATTCCAATGGAGCTGGTGAGTGATAATGGTATGCAGTTCGCTTCTACAGAGTTCAGTGCTTTCAGCAGGGAATATGATTTTGTACATTCCACGTCAAGTCCACATTATCCGCAGGCCAACAGAATGGCTGAAAGGGCAGTTCAAACAACAAAATTCATTCTAAAGCAATCTGAGCCTTACCTAGCCCTCTTGTCATACAGGGCGACGCCCATTCAAGCCACCGGGTTTAGCCCGGCACAGCTGATGCTAGGACGCCAGATTCGCACCACTTTACCCTCAGTGGGTGTCTTCAAGCCGCCTGGCCCTGTTCCTCGGGACGAAGTCCTTAGGAGGGATGAAGAGGCCAAAAAGGGTTATCGTTTCTTCTACGACAGGAGACATTCTGTCAGGCCTTTACAGGAACTGAAAGCAGGCCAAAGTGTCAGAATTAAACTGGATGATGAGAAGAAATGGAAGACGCCTGCTACGGTAGTGGGCCGCTCTCCAGAACCAAGGTCTTACACAGTCCTTACAGAGGGAGGGACGGTTGCACGCCGTAACCGAAGACATCTTCAGCCTGTACCTGAGAGTCTGGAACCGGATACCTCAGTACCACCTCCGGTGGGATCCCCTGTTCTAAGAGAGGTGCCTTCCCCTCAGCAAGATCACAGCGGGGATATATCTTTGCCTCCAGCAGACTCTTGTTCACCATCTTCTGTATCAGAGGACAGTTCATGCAAAGTTACATCAAGCTGAAGAGTGGTGAAACTTCCGGCCCGATACAGGGACTGACTTTAGCTAGAACAGTGACCGGAAGTATGGGCAGAATAATCCCATGGTCACTGTGGACTAGGGTAGTCTACCCCGATGTCCAAGTCAGGATGTAATTTATTTGTTCATGTTTTCTAATCTATCTGTTTTTATAATGTTCAAAAACAAAAATGTTGTTGTATACCCTGTTGGTGTACCTTGTTATTTATTATATGCAAATGTATGCTTTGCCTTTGAAAAAGGGGAAGATGTGATGAGAGCAGGATGTGATGTCACTAGTATGTGGGTGGGGCTTAGGTCCGGTGTCTGTGTCGCAGTTAGTTTAGTACAATCCACCTGACTAGATGTGTATTGTTATGCTCTGCAATAAAATAGAGTTGTACCATCATTGCTGTGTCCTGCATATGTCCTGCATCTCATGACACATATCTTAACCTTATATATACATATCATAGTTGGTTAGGGAATCTCTTGCAATATCAATATCATATATGGCATTTAGACACAATGAAATAAATCAACTATAAAGGTTAAAGGAACTCTCGTGTAGAGCAAGATTTTGTCTAATCCATAGCTCTATATTGCACACAAAAATTAACAAAGGACTGTACAATAGTAGTGGTGCTGTAAAAGAAATTAAAGCTAATAGAAACAATTCTACAGCAGATATCTAACATTATATACATCATCTTATTCATTACCCGATAACCACTAATGAACTGTTTGCCCATATACATGTAGAGAAAAGTATTACTTACAAATTAACAGCCTAGGTGAGAACATACAAAACAAAGAAGCAGTTATATTTCCCCCCAAGATCCTTCTCCTGCTGGAGCAGCATAAGTCCGGGAGGGAGTGAAGAAAAAACGGAAAACAAAAATACCCCCAAATGAAGCTGTGAGAGGCTCAAACGTTACCGCAAACTCCCAAACATATAGAACAAGGAACATGCTAAGCAGGGACACATAGTAAAATAGTCGCTATGTATAATATAAGTATTCGCATTAGGTTACATATGTCCCAGGCTCATTTTATTAAGTCCAAGTGTTCTCACCCAATTCCGATCCTAAAGCAACAGGCCGTGGGAATGATAAGCTTGTCCTCAGTCTCTTGACAGCAAGGCTGCAGTACAGAAATTGCGATGGTGACTATGTTCCGTCTAGAGCCCCCCTCGTGCACTACCTCTATGGCTGCCTTCCCGGCAGACACATGCTCGATTGATATCAGCTGCCTGCAGGGTACTTGCACTCTCAATACCAATAATGGGCTATTGCGTATCGGGGGAGCCGGTGTTTGTAGAGCTATTGACCCGGCACATCCGCGTGAGAGATTTAGATTGTCCCACACCTGAGGGACGGCCGCAGCCCCCAGGATTAGGACAGAGCCAACTTGCTCAGTGTAACTCCTGTCTTGCCGGCATGACACTTCAAGCCCCGATTCTCCTGTAGGTAATAACATAAGCTCCGGGTATTTGATCTTTTCAGGTTGAGGGAGCTGGAGTAAGCAATTCAAGGCCCCAATCACATCCGCTTTAAATTCTGTAAAAATGGTCTGCAATGTCTGTGAGGTGTCCTCCATAATGATCTATGAAGAGCTTTAACAACTAGCCCCTATTTAGTAGGTGTTCTTGCTTCAGCTAAACTAGCTGGATATACTGATTCAATCAGAGTAATGGGGGGGGGGGAGAAAGAAGTACAGGCCACTCCCCGGCCTCTGCTGCGTACCTTCTTAATTTCGGGCAGCTTGTTCTAAGTGCTATGCAAATGTCACCTGTATTTGTTCCAGAGGTAATGCTTGTCACAAATCTCGGTGAAAGAATCAGATCTGAGAGCTTCTGGAGGGACAAACAGCAGTTTTATCCGCTTCCACAATCAGACAAAGTTTAACATGCAGCCATCTTAGTCGGTGGTCGGACACGTCCCCCAGGGGGGGGGGCATAATTTTATTGCAGGGGGACTGGGCTTCATTTTATTTCAAGGGGCTTCATTTTATTGCAGAGGGCTGGGGGGCAATTGAAGGGGAGCTGTGGCATAATTTTATTGCAGGGAGGATTCATTTTATTGCTGGGGGGCTGGGGACATAATTTTATTGCTGGGGGCATCGTATTTTTGTTGGGGGCATCATTTTATTGCAGGGGGCATCATTTTTGTGCTGAGGGCATCATTTTTTGCAGGGGGTATATTTTATTGCAGGGACATCATTTTATTGCTGGGGGCATCATTTATTGCAGTGGGGCTGGGGCCATCATTTTATTGTAGTGGGGCTGGGGCATCATTTTATTGCAGTTGGGCTGGGGCATCATTTTATTGCAGGGGGGCTGGGGGAATCATATTTTTGTTGGGGGCATCATTTTATTGCAGGGGCTGGGGCATCATTTTATTGGAGGGGGACTGGGCATTATTTTATTGCAGGGGGCTTCATTTTATTGTAGGGGGCATCATTTTATTGCAGGGGGCTGGGGGTTTAATTTTATTGCTGGGGGCATCATTGCAGTGGGGCTGGGGGAATCATTTATTGCTGGAAGGCATCATAGTTTTGTTGAGGGCATCATATTTTTGTTGGGGGCATCATTTTATTGCAGGGGAGCTGGGGCATTATTTTATTGTTGGGCCATCATTTTTTTGCAGGGGGGTTGGGGGCATCATTTTATTGCAGGGGCATAATTTTATTACAGGGTGACAGGTCTTCATTTTATTGTAGTGATGATGGGGCATAATTTTATTGCAGGGGGGCTGGGGGTTTAATTTTATCGCTGGGGAATCATTGCAGTGGGGCTGGGGCAATCATATTTTTGCTGGGGGCATCATTTTATTGCAGGGGGGTATATTTTTTTGCAGGGAGACTGGGGGCATAATTTTATTGCAGGGGGCTGGGCATAATTTTATTGCAGGGGGCTGGGGGCATAATTTTATTGCAGGGGGCATCATTTTATTGCAGGGGACTGGGTCATCATTTTATTGTAGGGGGAGTGGGCTACATTTTATTGCAGAGGGTCTTCATTTTATTGCAGAGGGCTAGGGGCAATTGAAGGGGGGCTGGGGCATAATTTTATTGCAGGGAGGATTCATTTTATTGCTGGGGGGCTGGGGACATCATTTTATTGCTGGGGGCATCATATTTTTGTTGGGGGCATCATTTTATTGCAGGGGGCATCATTTTTGTGCTGAGGTCAAATTTTTTTGCAGGGGGCACATTTTTATTGCAGGGGGCATCATTTATTGCAGTGGAGATGGGGCATTTTATTGCAGGGGTACTTGGCATCAATTTATTTCAGGGGGGATGGGAGTTTAATTTTATTACTGGGGGCATCATTGCAGTAGGGCTGGGGGAATCGTATATTGCATAATTTCACGGCATCATTTATTGCTGGGGGCATCATATTTTTGTTTGGGCATCATTTTATTGCAGTGGAGATGGGGCATAATTTCTGTGCTGGGGGTATCGCCGCCACTATACTAAGGTTATTAACCCCTAAATCTAAGTCTAACCCTAACCCTAACACCCCCTAACTTAAAAATAATTTAAATAAATCTAAATAAAAATGACTATAATTAACTATATTATTCCTATTTAAAACTAAATACTTACCTATAAAATAAACCCTAAGATAGCTACAATATAACTAATAGTTACATTGTAGCTATCTTAGGATTTATTTTTATTTTACAGGAAAGTTTGTATTTATTTTAACTAGGTAGAATAGTTATTAAATAGTTATTAACTATTTACTAACTACCTAGCTAAAATAAATACAAAAGTACCTGTAAAATAAAACCTAACCTAAGTTACAATAACACCTAACACTACACTATAATTAAATGACTTACCTAAATTAAATACAATTAAATAAAATTAGCTAAAGTACAACCCCCCACTAAATTACAGAAAATAATAAACAAATTACAAGATTTTTAAACTAATTACACCTAATCTAATCCCCCTAACAAAATAAAAAATCCCCCCCAAAATAAAAAAGACCTACCCTACACTAAATTACAAATAGCCCTTAAAAGGGCCTTTTGCAGGGCATTGCCCCAAAGTAATCAGCTCTTTTACCTGTAAAGAAACTTACAAATCCCCCCCAACATTAAAACCAACCACCCACACAACCAACCCTACTCTAAACGCCACCCAATACCCCCTTAAAAACCTAACACTAACCCCTTGAAGATCACCTTACCGGGAGAAGTTTTAAGAGGTCCTAACGCTCCTTTTTTACGCCCGTTGGTATTACGAGTCTTGTAGGTATAGGTGTACCGCACACTTCTTTGGCCTTACCGCAAAATGACTTACGTAAACTTCGTAAAGTCTTTTTTCTATGGGACTTCCATAGCGCCGGTATTATGAGCCTGTCCTGGGAGGCCAAAAAGTGAGCGGTACAGCCTACCCCGTCAAGAGTCCTAACGCATTTAAAAGTCAGTAGTTAAGAGTTTTATGGTACAACACCGTAACATAAAACTCATAACTAAAGTGCTAAAAAGTACACTAACACCGATAAACTACCTATTAACCCCTAAACCGAGGCCCTCCCGCATCGCAAACACTATAATAAAAATAAAAACCCCTAACAGTATGCAAACCCCACCTTCCAAACCAACAAAAGATCACCTTACCAGGAGATAATCAGAGTAAAACAGTAATACAAAAGACAGTATCAAGAACATAACCATGCAAATATAACAAACATAAAGCTTCTTTAGTTTGCAAAAAACTCTTCTTACAAAGAGGATATAAAGTTCTCCCTTGCTGCTGAGGAAGTTATATGTCCTTAGTATTAAAGAAGATCAGGGGGGCTTCTGCTTGCTCATCCAAGGGCCCCTTTTTTGTTGTTGTACTCCGTGAGGTAGGGGCTGCCACTCTGGAGCATTGACTTACAATTTTGTTGCATTGGTCGGTGTATGTTCTGGAGTGTCAACATTCGGGTCCATCAACTTCCATTTCTGGAGCAGTGATTGGGCTTGTTGGGGAGTTGATGCTGTATACAGTTGACTATCTTTAGTGATGAGTAACTTTACAGGAAAACTCCATCTGTATCTAATTCCTTGAGAACGTAGTATCTTAGTATAGTCAGCAAATGTTCTCCTTAGGAAAAGTGTATGTGTTGAGAGATCTGGAAATATTTGGATGTTTTCACATTTTTCAGACAAACTTTTAACCCTCAGAGAGGTGCTAATTCATTTTTTTTTTTTAAAGCAAAGTAATGCAATCTTGCCACCACATCCCTAGCTTTATCCATCGCTATGGATCTAGGTTTTGCAATTCTGGGAGCTCTGTCCATCAAGAAATCATTATCTGTGGCTTCCTCAACAACCTCTTTGAAAAGTTCCTTAAGAAAGGGCTCTATATCTTGGGGTTGGACCGTTTCTGGAATGCCCCTGATCTTAACGTTGTTTCTTTGCGATCTATCTTCTAGGTCTGCTAGCTTAAGTCCCAGGTCTGATATTTAAGTTGCAAGGGATTCTGTATATGACAGCAGGTTAGTATGGTCAACTATTAAATCCTGCTGCTTTCTTTCTAATGCATCCGTTCTGTCTCCTATAGAGGCGATATCTCTTTTCAATTCCGCAGTAGATTTATCAAATCTTTTTGTTAAAGAGTCATGATGACCTGCAAGCAGAGTTTTGATGGTTTCTTCTAGCGCAGGTTGAGCTTCTAAACTGACAGACGTGTGAGATAAAGAGGTTCACAGGGATTTGTCAGGTAAAGAATTAGAATCTGAGATCTCATCTTCTGATACATCTGTTTGGGCAGAGGGAGTGAAATGAAATTGTTGAAGTACAGTCTTTTTCTGTAATCCAGATGGCTTCATCTTTCTTTTGGGGTTATGTAACATTGCAAAACTGCATGGGATGTTTGTAGCTTGCACCTTCTGTTATAGGAAGTATATGGAGTTATGGACATGTTCTTTATGTGAATCTTCCTATATTATTAGACACTGAAGCCAGGGAGGCAGAATAATATTTATATGTCTTCACATGTATAGTCAGCTAGCTAGCAGGGTTTGTGGAGCTATACATGTCATGGAGTCAGAACTAGGGTACCTGTACCCCCTTCCAGGGAAGTATCCATTTAGGATGGCATAAGGGTAGGGTAAATGGGCTCAGCTCACAAGGACGCAGTATATAGAGAAAGCTTGGGCAGGGGGCCAGGCCCCTAAATCTGCTAAGTAGATGTCTTAAGTGAGCTTCCCATAATATTTCTTGGAGTTCAGTTGTAGCTGTCAAACTCTCAGAAAATTATTTAAGTCCTGAGCTTTTATATTCTACTTGCAGCTATTAGATAAGACCAGGTGTGAGCAGTAGATCTGTTAACTTAGTTAGGCCTTAATCCAGGATAAAGTGTGGGACTTTTGCTATTAGGTGAATGGAGTTGTATTATATTTATATACATCCAGGGCGCAGGCTATGGATGTTACAGGGCCTAAAGTTCCGCTGTATTCTTAATGGATACTAAGAGGCATGTTTTGTAATTTCAGAGCCTGATTACTCAGGTAAGCAAATTAAGTGCCTTCTATAGAGGCCAAAGCAGCTGATGCAGGGCCTATGTGTATAGATACGATACTTACTTTCTAAGATGGCCGCTCGCGCCCAGAACCACCAGAGACTCCAAACCGCTGTCCTCCTTTAGCAGGCTGCCAATCACTCACTCGACCGATGTCTCAGAGACCACTGCAACTTGGGGTGAGTTCCCTTGATTCGGCGTTCGCCACTTTGTGACGCAGCTGTTGTCTCCGTGCGGGAGCTAAGGCCTCTCAGATTGACAATCCATTCACTGTTGTCGATCACAGGTAGTTGGATAGGACCCCGTATCTCAGTTAATTTTCAGTTAAAAAACAGTAGTGCATTGCTGATCCTTCAACAAATTATACCAAGAGAATGAAACATTTTTGATGATAGAGGTAAACTGGAAAGTTTTTTTAAAATTGTATGTTCTACCTAAATCATGAAAGAAAATTTTTGGGTTTCATGACCCTTTAAGCCAAACCACTTGTTGATGACTCATTGAACTTGATTTTTAGGCACTCTTGATGTTGTCGAGGGGCCTAGTTATAAAGGCACCTATAGTTATAGTTACACCTATATTTCTGAGCATATCTAAGTACCAAGCAAGGCTATAATTGCCCAGTTCATTAAATTTCACACAGAATATGAGAAGCTATTGGTAATTAATTAAAATAATTATAACTTGGAAACATCATTTAAACAC
This sequence comes from Bombina bombina, assembly GCF_027579735.1. Taxonomy (NCBI): domain Eukaryota; kingdom Metazoa; phylum Chordata; class Amphibia; order Anura; family Bombinatoridae; genus Bombina; species Bombina bombina. The sequence continues at coordinate 964,070,008 of NC_069499.1, forward strand.
AGGTAATGTAAATGTCTATACGTGGAGAATATTCCAATTTCTGTTTTGCTATAGATAAATTGTCTCTCTGGTTAGAACTAGAAGTGAATCAGACAGAACAAGGGGTGGGTGGTTTTTTTTTTAGGTTAAAGCTTAACCTCAGCCAAGCATGTCAATCATAAAGATTCTATTTCCTTTGTGAATGTATCTTGTTCCGCATCTGCCATGTCATCATTAAACTTTCGGTGCATAGAATGAGCTCTATTGGCACCACAAAAACACTATCAAAATGTTACAGTCCAGCACAACCAAAAAGGAAAACTTGAAAAAAGTAATAGAAACAAGATACTGAAACAACTTTGTTAGCTTTGCAATAGCAAGACATGACAGCAGAGGAGAAGCTTTAAAAGGACAATAGTGTATTTACAAACATTTACCCTCACAACATGGGCTATATAACGTGTTCCCTCTAAGGTCAGTTTTGTGTTTGGCCCAGCACTGAAACAGTTAATAAGGGAACCAAACCTTTTTAGTCTGCATTGTGTTTGCTAATTGCTCTTATGAACAGGTCCGCTTATGAAACTGGCCTTGGAGGGAACAATGCCTATATAGTATATGCAAACATACAGATTGTGAGCATCTCATTGCACAAGATCTGCACTAATCTGTTATTAAACAAATCTATCTTACAAAACATTTACACATATATATCTGTATATATCTTCTCATATTCGTAACATGTCACATAAACTAAGGGTCATTAAAGGGACATGAAACCCCCCCAAAAAAATTCAAATTGATCATGCAATTTCTAGCATTGATCATTGCTTTATTCTCTTGTTGTGCAATATCCCTAGGTAAACTCAGGAGCAGCAATGCACTACTGGGACCTAGCTACTGATTGGTGGCTGCACATATTTACCTCATTTTATTGATTCACCCAAGATGTTAAGCTAACTCCCAGTAGTGCATTGCTGCTTTTCTCTACAAAGAATACAAAGAGAATGAAGTAAAATAGGTAATAAGAGCCAATCAGAAAGTTGTTTTAAAATTGTCTAAACCATTGTAGAAACAAAATTGGGTTTCACGTCTCTTTAATGTAGACCATTATATATATATATATATATATATATATATATATATATATATATATATATATATATATATATATATACAGTATATATAAATATTTATGTATTAAAGCTTATATACAAATATTTACATATATGCTTATTTAATAAAATATCTAATTTCATGTGCAATTATTCTTGTACTGTGCACCTCTAACTACAGATGCTAATGTCAACTAATGAATACTGTATGAATCTTGAACATTAATCTCAGCACTTGCCAACCTCACAGTATAACCACCCCTGTTTCACCCTTACATGTAGGGGCATTCAAAAATAAATAAAAAATAAAAGGAAACAGCAACAAGTCATTTACATAGAATGTAATTAAAGAGGCATCATAATAAAAACATTTTTTTTCACTCTGTAACATACTACACAGTGATTGCTTGATCAGTACAGGAGATTATATATAACACACACACACACACACATATATATATATATATATATATATATATATATAGGCCAAATCAGTCGCAGTGTAAGAGATAAAATAAACATAATGTAGAGGTCTACTGAGGGCTATTAGCTGCTCTGAGACAGCAAAATAATGCAAAATGTGCTAATAAATACCCAATAAATTACGTCTTGAATGTTTATCAAACATTTATTTTGTATTTTGATGTTTTGCAATGCAGTTATAAACTATGCAGTTATAAAATTATGGTTTTAATATCATTTTAAGTATTTTTTCTTATTATATTGTAATTTTGGAAATGCAAAACAGCTGAAGGGGCAAATAGTATGAATGTAAGAAGGTGTTTACTCCTAAAGTAGGCACTGTCGCCTGGGGACAGCGTGGTTTATTTAGCATGAAATATGGTCTGAGGTCAGGGGTTAAAATCCTGTGTGTATTCTGTTGTTGACTGGAAAATGGAGAACATTTTTCATTAGATTTATGGAGGGGTAGGGCTTGAAACTCAGGGTTTTACTCCATTCAGAAGGTGAATAATATATTAGTTTCCTTCTCTCACCTGTGTCACAAAGAATCTTGTTTAGCAAGGTTCATCCTATTCTTTTTGAGGTAATTCAACACAAGCTGGACCATTATGTAAAGCAGAAAGTATTTTAAGCCATGATGAATTATTACCAAAAATCTGTGAAATCCAAATAGTTTTTTTGTAAAGCACACCACAGAGTGTCCCTAATTGTCAGATATCTAATAACCTGAAGCAATTGAGGTAACGTGCAGCAAAGAATGCTGGGAGTGTAACTTTCAGAATCTCAAGGTCAAAGTGATTCTAAACTTAAATTAATTAAAAAAACAAATTATCTAAAAAGCTACAAGAAAAGGTTATGTATTGTTTTTTCATATGGAATTTCTAGAAAATATTTCCTATTATTTTGTGCAAAATAGCATTTTAGGGCAGCGAAGAACAACTTGCTAATACATAGAGGTCACAGATCAATATTTTAGAAGCTTTAATGGTTGTAAATAAATTAATGACTATTAAATCCGCAAATTATAATATATTTCATAAAAATGTCCAGTGCCACATGGCCAAATTTAGGTAAGGTTGCAGGGAACGCCCTGTTTGCCTTTGTGGCTAAATTGCTCACCCACTAAAAGTTGCCAAAGCCCATATTTGTAATTCAGCTTTTTTTTGGCCCCACAAAAACTATAACACACATCCTTAATTCTGCTTTTTCATGGGGGCCACAAAAACTAGTGCCCCCCATGGACTGCCATTTGGCAATCACTGTTTTAGATTATACAATTGTTTTGGATTTAAAACTCTTTATAGATAGAGGTTTGACATTAAAGAAGCATATTTTTAAAAAAAACAACAACAACAAAAAACATTGACTGGAGAAGTGGTAGTTTTAGGGGGAGTGCTTGGGAATGCAATGCACCCCTTTTCCTTATTTAGAACCCAAAACCTCAGTGGTGCTATCTCCCCTGAAATTGGTTCTATACAAAGAGCAAAAAAAAAAAGAAATAATATAAGGACAAGTTGCATTTAAATTAGAGATGTAATCATATTGAAAGACAGTAAAATAAGGGATTGCCCACCATTACCTCTTTCACTCTTGATATTTAGTTTTGCACCCCCAATGTTATGGTCAACCCCCCCTACCTAACTTTACAGAACAGTAGTGGATGACCAACAATACAATTTAAAAAAGTAACAAGAATTAAACTTTTATTTGAATTTAAAATTAAACTTTTTTGTTAAATTAAGTAAAATGTCTTGACTTTATTAGACTTATACAGTATTTTGTTAAGACAGTTTTCCAATGTCTGGTTTTATTTCACAAATTTGAGTTTTAAATCTTCATGTTCAGAAATCTGGAGTGTAGTACTTTGCTTGGCCTTGGTGCATAGTTGTACAACTGCACCAATAAACAAACTTTATGGAAAGTGTATTCTACTTACTAAAGTGTTATGTAGTGCACATCACACAGGTTATTTCTGATGGCAGCAGACAAAAGATTGGAAAACCATTGACAGGCAACTATGTACAAAGATACAACGCTGCACACAAGAACAACTGGTCTCTAATGTGTTTCCTGCTACTGCACAGTAGTTCTGAACTGTGCAGCAGGGGCGGACTGACCAGTCGGGCAAATAGGACCTGGACCTAGGGCCCTGGTGCGCTGGCTACAGACTATGACTGCTGAGCTGTACAAATGGTTGTGATTGTGAGACACTGGTAGACTGAGAGGCAGCAGACAGGTACATTTTAGCATGTGAGCACCTACAACCCCCCCGTTTAACAATTAGCTAGTTCAGTCGCAGCACTGGGGGTTAGGTGGGGTAAGCAGCAGATGATCAGGAGCTAGCACAGCGCTGACAGCTGTACTAGTGGTCGTTAGGTGGGGTAAGCAGCAGATGATCAGGAGCTAGCACAGAGCTAACAGCTGTACTAGTGGTCGTTAGGTGGGGTAAGCAGCAGATGATCAGGAGCTAGCAAAGAGCTAACAGCTGTACTAGTGGTCGTTAGGTGGGGTAAGCAGCAGATGATCAGGAGCTAGCACAGAGCTAACAGCTGTACTAGTGGTCGTTAGGTGGGGTAAGCAGCAAATGATCAGGAGCTAGCACAGCGCTGACAGCTGTACTAGTGGTCGTTAGGTGGGGTAAGCAGCAGATGATCAGGAGCTAGCCAGAGCTAACAGCTGTACTAGTGGTCATTAGGTGGGGTAAGCAGCAGATGATCAGGAGCTAGCGCAGAGCTAACAGCTGTACTAGTGGTCGTTAGGTGGGGTAAGCAGCAGATGATCAGGAGCTAGCGCAGAGCTAACAGCTGTACTAGTGGTCATTAGGTGGGGTTAGCAGCAGATGATCAGGAGCTAGCGCAGAGCTAACAGCTGTACTAGTGGTCATTAGGTGGGGTTAGCAGCAGATGATCAGGAGCTAGCACAGAGCTAACAGCTGTACTAGTGGTCATTAGGTGGGGTTAGCAGCAGATGATCAGGAGCTAGCACAGAGCTAACAGCTATACTAGTGGTCGTTAGGTGGGGTAAGCAGCAGATGATCAGGAGCTAGCACAGAGCTAACAGCTGTACTAGTGGTCGTTAGGTGGGGTAAGCAGCAGATGATCAGGATCTAGCACAGAGCTAACAGCTGTAGTAGTGGTCATTAGGTGGGGTTAGCAGCAGATGATCAGGAGCTAGCGCAGAGCTAACAGCTGTACTAGTGGTCGTTAGGTGGGGTAAGCAGCAGATGATCAGGAGCTAGCACAGAGCTAACAGCTGTACTAGTGGTCATTAGGTGGGGTTAGCAGCAGATGATCAGGAGCTAGCACAGCGCTGACAGCTGTACTAGTGGTCGTTAGGTGGGGTAAGCAGCAGATGATCAGGAGCTAGCACAGAGCTAACAGCTGTACTAGTGGTCATTAGGTGGGGTTAGCAGCAGATGATCAGGAGCTAGCACAGAGCTAACAGCTGTACTAGTGGTCATTAGGTGGGGTTAGCAGCAGATGATCAGGAGCTAGCGCAGAGCTGATAGCTGTACTAGTAGTCGTTAGGTGGGGTAAGCAGCAGATGATCAGGAGCTAGCGCAGAGCTAACAGCTGTACTAGTGGTCGTTAGGTGAGGTAAGCAGCAGATGATCAGGAGCTAGCACAGCGCTGACAGCTGTACTAGTGGTCGTTAGGTGGGGTAAGCAGCAGATGATCAGGAGCTAGCACAGCGCTGACAGCTGTACTAGTGGTCGTTAGGTGGGGTAAGAAGCAGATGATAGGGAGCTAGCACAGAGCTAACAGCTGTACTAGTGGTCATTAGGTGAGGTAAGCAGCAGATGATCAGCAGCTAGCGCAGAGCTGACAGCTGTACTAGTGGTCATTAGGTGGGGTAAGCAGCAGATGATCAGGAGCTAGCACAGAGGTTACAGCTGTACTAGTAGTCGTTAGGTGGGGTAAGCAGCAGATGATCAGGAGCTAGCACAGCGCTGAAAGCTGTACTAGTGGTCGTTAGGTGGGGTAAGCAGCAGATGATCAGGAGCTAACGCAGAGCTAACAGCTGTACCAGTGGTCGTTAGGTGAGGTAAGCAGCAGATGATCAGGAGCTAGCACAGAGCTAACAGCTGTACTAGTGGTCGTTAGTTGGGGTAAGCAGCAGATGATCAGGAGCTAGCACAGCACTGACAGCTGTACTAGTGGTCATTAGGTGAGGTAAGCAGCAGATGATCAGGAGCTAGTGCAGAGCTGACAGCTGTACTAGTGGTCATTAGTTGGGGTAAGCAGCAGATGATCAGGAGCTAGCGCAGAGCTAACAGCTGTACTAGTGGTCGTTAGGTGGGGTAAGCAGCAGATGATCAGGAGCTAGCACAGCGCTGACAGCTGTACTATTGGTCGTTAGGTGGGGTAAGCAGAAGATGATCAGGAGCTAGTACAGAGCTAACAGCTGTACTAGTGGTCGTTAGGTGGGGTAAGCAGCAGATGATCAGGAGCTAGCACAGCGCTGACAGCTGTATTAGTGGTCGTTAGGTAGGGTAAGCAGCAAATGATCAGCAGCTAGCGCAGAGCTGACAGCTGTACTAGTGGTCGTTAGGTGGGGTAAGCAGTAGATGATAGGGAGCTAGCACAGCGCTGACAGCTGTACTAGTGGTCGTTAGGTGGGGTAAGCAGCAGATGATCAGGAGCTAGCACTGCGCTGACAGCTGTACTAGTGGTCATTAGGTGAGGTAAGCAGCAGATGATCAGGAGCTAGCACAGAGCTAACAGATGTACTAGTGGTCATTAGGTGAGGTAAGCAGCAGATGATCAGGAGCTAGCACAGAGCTAACAGCTGTACTAGTGGTCGTTAGGTGGGGTTAGCAGCAGCAGATGATCAGGAGCTAGCACAGAGCTAACAACTTTACTAGTGGTCGTTAGGTGGGGTAAGCAGCAGAAGATCAGGAGCTAGCACAGAGGTTACAGCTGTACTAGTGGTCATTAGGTGGGGTAAGCAGCAGATGATCAGGAGCTAGCACAGCGCTGACAGCTGTATTAGTGGTTGTTAGGTGGGGTAAGCAGCAAATGATCAGGAGCTAGCGCAGAGCTGACAGCTGTACTAGTGGTCATTAGGTGGGGTAAGCAGCAGATGATCAGGAGCTAGCACAGAGCTAACAGCTGTACTAGTGGTCGTTAGGTGTTGTAAGCAGTAGATGATAGGGAGCTAGCACAGCGCTGACAGCTGTACTAGTGGTCATTAGGAGGGGTAAGCAGCAGATGATCAGGAGCTAGCACAGAGCTAACAGCTGTACTAGTGGTCATTAGGTGAGGTAAGCAGCAGATGATCAGGAGCTAGCGCAGAGCTGACAGCTGTACTAGTGGTCATTAGGTGAGGTAAGCAGTAGATGATCAGGAGCTAGCGCAGAGTTGACAGCTGTACTAGTGGTCGTTAGGTGAGGTAAGCAGCATATGATCAGGAGCTAGCACAGAGCTAACAGCTGTACTAGTGGTCGTTAGGTGGGGTTAGCAGCAGATGATCAGGAGCTAGCACAGAGCTAACAGCTGTACTAGTGGTCGTTAGGTGGGGTAAGTAGCAGATGATCAGGAGCTAGCACAGCGCTGACAGCTGTACTAGTGGTCGTTAGGTTGGGTAAGCAGCAGATGATCAGGAGTTAGCGCAGAGCTAACAGCTGTACTGGTGGTCGTTAGGTGGGGTAAGCAGCAGATGATCAGGAGCTAGCACAGAGCTAACAGCTGTACTAGTGGTCGTTAGGTGGGGTAAACAGCAGATGATCAGGAGCTAGCACAGAGCTAACAGCTGTACTAGTGGTCGTTAGGTGGGGTAAGCAGCAGATGATCAGGAGCTAGCACAGAGCTAACAGCTGTACTAGTGGTCGTTAGGTGGGGTAAGCAGCAGATGATCAGGAGCTAGCACAGCGCTGACAGCTGTACTAGTGGTCGTTAGGTGGGGTAAGCAGCAAATGATAGGGAGCTAGCGCAGAGCTAACAGCTGTACTAGTGGCCGTTAGGTGGGGTAAGCAGCAGATGATCAGGAGCTAGCACAGAGCTAACAGCTGTACTAGTGGTCGTTAGGTGGGGTAAGCAGCAGATGATCAGGAGCTAGCACAGCGCTGACAGCTGTACTAGTGTTTGTTAGGTGGGGTAAGCAGCAGATGATCAGGAGCTAGCACAGAGCTAACAGCTGTACTAGTGGTCGTTAGGTGGGGTAAGCAGCAGATGATCAGGAGCTAGCGCAGAGCTAACAGCTGTACTAGTGGTCGTTAGGTGGGGTAAGCAGCAGATAATCAGGAGCTAGCACAGCGCTGACAGCTGTGCTAGCAGTAACTAAGAAGTTAATGAATGTCTATCACTGTGGGTGAGTGCAGGGTCTGCCTCTGTAGGTTGGGTGCCCTGGTGGAGTTGGGGCCCTTCTCAAATATTTACCCAAGGGCCCTGATTGGCCTCAGTCTGCTCCTGCTGTGCAGTTAATGTTAACAATACATGCTAATATCAAATATGCAGTGCTGGTCAACAAAGAATGCGAGCATCTGTACACGTGGCTGCAATCTATCACAGTAAGAGAAAGTGTAAATTGCTGTTAAACCAGAATTATCACAAGAGCAAAATCCTTGAAAGCAAAGAGCAGTGAAACTTCAAGTACAATTTGAGAAAGTAGTTTTGCATTAATTTCCCTCATCTAACTTCGCATTAACATCTTTTTCAATCTTGCAGTCCTCACCTCCTTTTTCTCAACCTCCTACTCTTCTAGATTGTAAATTCCCATGGGAATAAGGCCCTCAATCCCTCCTGTATGTGTTTGTAAATTTTGTCCTGTCTCTTACAAGTTTTATGTTATTGTTTTATTTAAATGAATTGTATCCATGGACAGCGCTGCAGAATATGTTGGCGCTTCATAAATAAAGTATAATAATAATAAAATTACGCCTTAAGTGCAGCAAATTATAACGCCCCCTATAGTAATCTCCTTCCATGTCTTGTGCCCACTTTTGAGAACCAGTGATCTAAACCAGCCGTGTCTGAAATATAATACTGGTAACTTTGGGCAGATTTATGGAAATATTAAGAGCTAGATTACAAGTGGTGCGTTAACATTCGCATGCGTAAGAATATTGCAGGTGCATTAATTTGTGCGTGTATTAAAGAAAGTAAACAAGTTTGCTTGAGCACAACCACATTTAACGCACCTCAGGTTAGCATGACTGAAGACCTTGCGGAATGGATTAGGAATAAATAAAAAAAAAAACTTGCTCCAAACACAACATAAATACATTAAAATATACTGTTACACTCAAATAAATATTATCTGATAAAATATTAGTCATATAAGTATTCATAAAAAATATTTATAAGGGTTAAAAGGTATATTTAATGTAAATATTTCCCATTCCCATGTTTTTCACATACAGGAATATGTTATTTTTTTATTGTAAATACATATATCTGTATATACCTATACCTGTTTATCTATTCCTATAGATATATATTTTATATTAACATTATCAAATATATATATAGAAATATATAAATTTAATAACAAAAAATAATTTTTTGTCTATGTGAAAAACATAGGAATGTAAAATATGTGTAACGTGTTTCGGGTTTTGTAATATAGGCCTAATGTGGTGTCTGGGTAAGCGCACATGAAAACGTAAGGGGCGTTACTGAAATATTAAAAATTAAAAAATAATAATAATTATTAAAAATTGTTATAGATACTGTAAAAAAATATATATATTCTATGAATTATGTAGAATTTTTTACTGTATCTATAATAATTTTTAATAATTAGTTTTAATAATTTTTTACATTTTATATTTAATATTTTAATATATATATATTTCACGCCTTTATACAACTAAGTTTTTATGTGTGCTAATCCGACACCGCGTTAGACTTATATTGTGAAACGCAAAGTGCCTTAAGCATATTTTACATTCCTATGTTTTTGACATACTGTAGAATTTTTTAAATTGTTTATTATATATATATGTGTGAAACATGTTAATGTAAAATGTATATCTATACATATATATCCTCGTCTGAGGATGAGGTGAAGTCCCAAAAAAAGTTCACATTAAACTTGGTTGCTGTGATTTAAAGTGTTGGTAGGGAAGATTATCCACCAGCGCTAACTAATACAGACCTATAGCTCCTAATACCAATGGGTCCCTAGTTACCCATAAGAAAAATGCTAAGATAAAATGGTTTTGGTAGGAGCGCCAGGGGAGGCTGGGTCAGGTTTGAGTGAACTCAAACGTCACTAGGGTCCAGTAATGAATATTCTAAAGAAGTTATAATGAAGATGAAAACCTAATAACAGGTAAGATTACCTATTAGGTTTTCATCTTCATTATAACTTCTTTAGAATATTCATTACTGGACCCTAGTGACGTTTGAGTTCACTCAAACCTGACCCAGCCTCCCCTGGCGCTCCTACCAAAACCATTTTATCTTTGCTGTGATTTAAATCCAGATAGTGCAACCTGCTTAATACTTACTGTATATCTATAGGAATAGGTATACCGTATAGGTATGTAATGAGCAGCATTTAGATATGTTGTTTGTCTGGAAAAAATATCAACTAAAAACTTTTTTCAATTTAAATTGAATCCTAAAGAGCAATATCAGCTGAGCACTTCCTGTGAATGCTTCTTTTACCCATCAGACAATGAACATCAGTAGGTTGTGCTCAATTGATACTTCTGTATTAGCTAAAAAATAAACAGTTTTTCTTTGTTTTTTAACATATTTAAAGTGACCTTTAACACAATTTTGTTCTTTCTTCGTTCAGATAGAGAATACAATTTTAAACAACTTTCCAATTTGCTTCTATCTTCTAATTTGCTTTTTTTTCTTTGTATCCTTTGTTGAAGATGAAGCAATGCCCTACTGAAAAGCTAGCTTAAAGGGACACTGAACCCACATTTTTTCTTTCGGGATTCAGATAGAGCATATTTTAAGCAACTTTCTAATTTACTCCTATTATCAAATTTTCTTTATTCTCTTGGTATCTTTATTTGAAATGTAAGAATGTAAGTTTAGATGCCGGCCCATTTTTGGTGAACAACCTGGGTTGTTATTGCTGATTGGTGGATAAATTCATCCACCAATAAAAAAGTGCTGTCCATAGTTTGAGCCAAAAAAAGCTTTGATGCCTTCTTTTTCAAATAAAGATAGCAAGAGAATGAAGAAAATTTGATAATAGGAGTAAATTAGAAAGTTGCTTAAAATTTAATGCTCTATCTGAATCATGAAATAATTTTTTTGGGTTCAGTGTCCCTTTTAATGCATTGGGTGAGCCAATAACATGAAGCCTATATGTGCAGCCACCAATCAGCAGCTCCTGAGCCTACCTAGGTATCATTCTCAACAAAGGATATCATGAGAACAAAACAAATTAGACAATAGAAGTATATAGGAAAGTTGTTGAAAATCACATGCTCTGTCTGAATCATGAAATAAAAAAAAAATTGGTTTTATATCCCTCTGAATGCTGCACTTTCATATGCATTACAAAACATTTTTTAGTATAATGTCCCATTACAATTGTATGTTTTATTTTGAATCAGATTTATAAAGGAAATGAGCTGTCTTTTAATTTCAGTTTATGTTTTCATGCCATTTCTCTGCATTGCAGATAACCAGTGGTGGGAAAACCAAGATATTACACCGCCAAAAACGAGCATGGGTCATTGACACGTTCGAGCTGGAAGAGGAACTACCAGGTCCCTACCCAAAGCTCATAGGCACGGTAAGATGGGGATAAATCTCTTAAGTAAAGAAAAAAGTTTCCAAATGCAACAAAAAAATCCATCAACAGTAAAGCGTAAAAACACACATAGGTAGGAATGGTCTAACGCGTTTCCGCTTAGCACACTGCCGTCTTAGACCTATCCTCTTGTTGCCAATAGATCATATATATATAGACGTCTAATATGATTACAACAATTAGTTACATATGTGAAACAATCCTATTAACTCTTTGTATACATAGTATTAAACTATCGGATGTGAAAGGCTGCAACAAAGTATCTCTGCATAATCACAACAGACAACAGAGCAGACAGGAGACCATTTTGTATATAGTAGGCAACAAATATATATTTTTTCTTCTTGCATATTACAGATTCACAGTTATAACAGCTCTTTTTTAGAATTTTTGAGATATTTATTTTTTACTGAAAAAATAGGAATCAGATAACACTCAGTAAAACAATAACAAAATTATTCCCAGTAGTGTATAATGTTAAATTCTGAATTATTGCTAAATGGGAACTGTGTTTTGAACTTATAAATCCAATAAGTGTCCTGTCTGCCTAACAATTGAGATTTATCTCCTCCTCTGATTGGTGTTTTGATGACTTCTATTGTATTCCATCTAAAATCACTAATATTCTTAATAAGCTCTTAACCTTGTTAAACTATCAAAGTACATTCTAAGAGATAAATAAAATGCTTTATTTTACTAGTAGTCAAAGCTGCACTCCTGCATTTGGATATGGCCAGTGATTTGAGCGTGTTTTCTCGATGACATGCTGTATCCTTATCTGGAGTGACACAGGACCATAACTTTTGCAGGGTTTAAACACATAGTACAAGAAATGAATAACGTTTAAAAATAAAATACTGTAATGAACTGTGCCCTTTTCATTCATCCTTATAATAATATAAATTAGACTCTTTGGGGACGATTTATTAAGCTGCGAATGCCTTTGTTTCCACGCGAGCCCTTAGGCTCGCCAGAAACAAACGTTAAGAAGCAGCGGTCTAAGATACAATCCAAGATACGGTCTAAGATACGGTCTAAGATATGATCGGGATTATTGACACCCTCTGCTAGTGGCCAATTGGCCGCAAATGTGCAGGGGGGGCGGCATTGCACAAGCATTTAACTAGAAATGCTTGTGCAATGTTAAATGCTGACAGCGTATGCTGTCGGCATTTAGCGATGTCAGGAGGACATTATCCGCTATAGCAGATCATGTCCGTCCAACATTTAATAAAGCTACCCCGGTGGCATAAAATTAATGCATTTCAGATTTTTTATTCTATTAGTTCAAGTGATACAGGTAGACAAAGTTTAGCAAAATACATTCAGCTCCCTTATTGCGACCTAATTCAGTTGTGTACGTTTTTATGTTGATAAATAATAATGATTATTTTTATGATTTGTGTGTGTTATATGCTGTTTTTATGGAAAGGTGACTTCCTTGAGCAACTTTCCCCAAACACTAAATAAATTAGGTAGGTGATTTTTGTGGCATTCACCTGCACCCCTCATCAAACACAGATCTGGTGGCGAGTATCAGTAGATTGTCACCAACTCACCATTACTATGGTGATCACTTGCAAATAAGAGTGACCTTCTCATTTACAAGATAAGAATCCCCTTTTTCAAAAGAAGGGTTTCAACCCTCCTTAGTAAAGAAGAGGGGCAGAGGGGATGTATCTAGTGTGGCAGGTGATCTTGTGTATCCTAGGAGATAAGCTGAAGATTTATTTTAAAAGGTCACTTATCCCTCTAGGTCAAATAGGGGGGGGGGGAGTTTACCTGCTACTGAATGTGATTGTTGTTTTCTTGGAGATCACCTGCATCCTATATGTACACAAGATTCCTTGTTTAAAAGGGTCAACCCCATTCCTTGGAATGAGGGTTTTCATGTCCTTGTAAGTGGCTGACATATATCATCTGTAAGATACCCGGCCCCAAAGTAGTCATGAGATGATACCTTCTGGCCACAAAGAGGTGTTTTGCTTCAAAACACAATAGAGAAGCGGCCCCTCAAAAAATGACAGATCATTCTTCTTATTTTTGGTATAATTTGTAGGATGACAACATGTGATTCTTCCTATTTAGGGGTTAAACATATTGGGCTAGATTACAAGTGAAGCACAAAAATATTAGCGTAATTGTGTGCTAACACTGCTCAAGTATTACAAGTTGAAAGTAACAAATTAGAGCTCATGCAAAAGTCTATTAGGTATATTCTATATGTGTTTTGCTGTACATATATTCAAGCCTTAATACTTTACTTCAGGCCTCCAAAAGTAGTAAATATTCCAGCGCTATTTTGTGTTGCTCTCGAGCATAACACTTAAAGGGACATAATACTCATATGCTAAATCACTTGAAACTGATGCAGTATAACTGTAAAAAGCTGACAGGAAAATATCACCTGAGCATCTCTATGTAAAAAAGGAAGATATTTTACCTCACAATTTCCTCAGCTCAGCAGAGTAAGTTCTGTGTAAAAAGTTATACTCAGCTGTAGCCCAGCTGCAGGTAAAAAAATTAAAAAAAATGAAGAAATGAACAGCAGCCAATCAGCATCAGCAGTGCTGAGGTCATGAACTCTTACTGTGATCTCATGAGATTTGACTTAACTCTCATGAGATTTCATAGTAAGCTTCCTTTACCTGATTGGTGAAATAATATGAGAGTGCACAATGCTAGTCCCTTCAGATGTCCCAGGACAGACACACTAAAATGCTGCTTAGAAATCCTTTACAATGGGAGGTGGCTACTGAGGAACTTTTGAGGTAAAATATCTTTCTTTTTTACATAGAGATGTTCAAGTGATATTTTCTAATCAGCTTTTTACAGCTATGCTGCATCACTTTCAAGTGTTTAAACATTTGGGTATTATGGCCCTTTAACTCACCACTTGTAATATGAGCAATGGTAGCGCACCCTGTGCTATCCATTCAAAGTATAAAATGTGCTAAAAAAATGTTGGCCATGTTAATATTTTCTGGTAAACCTTTTTACCATTCACTTGTAAAACCAGATTGCATTCTTAGAGCAGCGTCATGCTATGGATAACGCATCCTGTGCTATTGGTTGCGCTCTCCCCTTGTAATCTAGCCCATTAGGGAGTATTCAGTTTGAATTTTATGTCTCTTTAGAAAAGGATATATAGAGAAAACATGAAAAACATTTACAAACACAAAAGTTTTGAAATAAAAAATGAACAGATCATTATTTTTCAATATGAACAATGGGTAACTCAAAGCTCTCAATTATACCTTTTAGTTCAGTCCCAGTTGCTTCTAGTGTACATTACCATTCAGGGTCCTGCATTCCCCTTCTTTAGTATAAACAAAATCAAGTAGATAGATTGCATAGGGGCGCCCTTGTGTCACCAACAGTATTGAGTACCTCTAAATGTGAGTGTTCTAATATATATCGGTAGGGTGGTAGGAATATATGCAAGTGTGGGATAAGTGGTCACCAGTGTGTGGTGCACACATACAGTAATAGCCAGAGAAGTTAATCAGATCACACAATATAAAATATAAGATGAGTTAATAAATCAAATATTATGCACATATATAAAAATTGATAGTTAATAATAAATGCTTATTAGTGGACTTGCTATAGGACAGTCTCTTCAAATTGTGGAGAAATATGATATCTGGGCTGGTCGAGGCAGCTGACTGTTAAGGATCACGGCCAAGATCCAAAATCAAATTTACTTCTATTACAAAATGTTCTTAATTTTCTTGTTATTTTTTGTTGAAAAGCAAGGATGTAAACTCAGGATTGTGCATGTTTCTGCAGCACTATATGGCAGCAGTTTTGCTAAGATGTAATACATTAGCAAGAACACTAGATGGCAGCACAATTTCATGTCATGTAGTGCTGCAGACATGTGCAAGCTACTGTACCTATCTAGATATCTCTTCAATAAAGAATAATATGGGAATGTAAATTTGATCATAGAAGTAAAGTGGAAACTTTTTAAAAATTGTTTTCTCTTTATGAATCATGAAAAAAAAACCATTTTGGGTTTCATGTCCCTTTAAGTCCCTTTAAAAAGCTATTTTTTACTCTAAATTATTTCATTATGTCCATGTTACTAAATGAAAAAATATTAAATAAATACCTTTAGAATTTATTTTCATATACTGCATATACTTGTTCTACTTTTTAAATTCTGGTTTAATTTGTTTTGGAAAAAAAAAGAAGGAAAAAAACATCCAGTCGGCTTTGAAGTTGGTACATTTTATTTATATCAACATATTTCTCACACCCAAATCCTTTGCAAAACTCTACTGAATAAGTTAAAAAATGCTTTTGATTTCCTGTTACACATTTATTCAGCGTCTAACTACAAACACTTGCATTTTACACATATTTATACCATTTCTTTCAGCTTCCTGATAATTATCTCTGCGGTGTATACTCTTGACATCTCTTTACCTTAGCTGTAATTTGGGATAATTAGCATCTTGCTTTTTTTTTTTTGTAAGTTAGTCCATGTCAACACACAGACGTATTTTTAAGACATAACTTGTTCAATGCGTGCTGGTAAATCTGCATTTTGCTGGGAGGGGTACACATAAGTAAGCAGAGATACCTTAAAGGGACAATAAATCGCTTGTACTTATACAACTTTTTTGATGTATTGTAATAGAATAATATAGGAGAGGAATCTAAACATTTTTGAAAAAAATGATCACTATGTTTGCTGCAGTTGTTTTTCAATAGCTATTGTCCCACCACTTGCTTTATTTGGAGGAGATAATCTGGGATTCAGTCTGCAGATAAGACTAGCCATTGTCATAATTTTAGTATATTGTACAATGGGCCAAATTATGAGTGCCGCGCTAATGATAGCGCAGGTGTGATAACTAATATTGCTGGACTGCTCTACCATTAGCGCGTGACTTTGATATAACCTGTTCATGCTAAAGTGCATTAACCAGAGAAGGGTTAGCATGGCCGACTTCGCTCGAGCACAGCTCTATCGTGACTGCCCTATATAGCGCTGGTTTTAGAAATGTTTAATTATAATTTGCATTTGAGCGAAAGCCAAACTGGTGGTAGAATATTTAGCATGACTTTAGGCCTGATGTAAACTGTAAGGGTATTAAAAAGAAAAGTAATTACACTAATATATAAACCTTTTAATAAAAATATATAATTTAAATATTAATAAAAAAGGTTTTAAAAGGGTTAAAAGGGACATGATATATGGCAATGTGTTTTGGAATATATATACTGTGTATATATATATATATATATATATATATATATGTATGTATTTATTTATGTATACATGTCAATATATGTGTATTTATGTGTTTATGTGTAAATATGTATGTGCACATATACATACATATATACTGTATATATACACAGAAATACACATGTATACACATACAGTATATATACAGACATATATATATATATATATATATATATATATATATATATATATATATATATATATATATATATATATATATATAAATACCTTGAAACGTGCAATACAATTTTTATTCTCTTTTAATGTGTTATATTATTTTTTTAATAGAAATATTTTAAATTCCAATGTCTTTCACATAAATTTTATTTTTATTTTTAAAGATATATTTCTGTATATATCTGTATATACAATATATATTTCTATATATATCTATATGTGTATATATTCTTACAGATACATACTGTAGGTATAGATATATATTAAATATATATTTTAAAATAAAAAAAAAAAAATTTTTATGTGAAGAACAAAGGAATTTGAAGTATTCCTACGTCCCAGTTGGTCTAATGCTGTATCCAGTTAGCGCACAAGTAATAATTGTTAGGTATTTTTTACAGTGCGCCTCCTAGAAGTCTATGGGGAGAGGTAGTTAGTGCAGTTACGGTATCCAACTAGGAACTAGGTGAACACACAGCGGGTGAGCCAATGACAAGAAGCATATGTGTAGCCACCAGTCATCAGCTAGCTCCCAATAGTGCTTTGCTGCTCTGGTGTTGACTTTAATGACTTTAAACCCTTTGCAGACTAACATATCTTTCAGGTCATGTTTATTGATGATCACAATCCATCCAACCACAAATTATTGAATAAATATTGATAACAAAATGGACACATTTAGTTTAACAGCCAAAGGAACTTTATAAATGCTCAAAATCCACAAACAAACAACACATACAGTATATGCCAACAATCGGTGTATGCTCAGACCATGTCAACAACAGCAAATGCACTTTATGATGACAATAGATTTGCGCCAAATACTATATAATACTGAATATATTAGAAAATTAGATATATAGAAAATATTGCCAGTTGCAAAATCATTATATATATCTATAACAGTGTATTCCCATCAGTATCAGACATAAAAAAACATTTTTATAATAAAAAATAAACTCTATCCAATTTAAAAACAAACACACACATGTGCTCATCTCCATTAACACCCATATAAAAGCAGTCACTTATTTATAGGGGTCATGTTGCAAGTTGGTTATGTTGTCATTGTTTTTGATTGGCTATGTAGGGGATAGGGGTGTAAGGTAATATGAGTTAAAGTCCGCCATTTTAGGTTTGTGAGGTTGTTTTGGTTGGTGTATTAGTTCCGGTGTTTGTTAATTGACATCCATTTTTGGAAGTTGATGGTGGGGAAAATAAAGATTAAATCCCATTGCAGTTATCCAGCCTGGCTGTTTATGACGTGGAAAGACTGCGATCGCTTTGTTAACGAAAAAATAAGCCACTTCCGGTTGGAAAGGTGGGAATCAACTCCATAATTATAAATAAACAACAGAGCAATGATAAAACATTAACACCCTCCATAGCGCTGTCATTACGAGTTTTTGAAAAGCCGCCTTGTGCTTGCAACATGGTGGCGATGAGCTCCATACCGCACAAAATACAAGAGCTGTTTTGACATGCTCGTGCACGCTTTCCCATAGACATCAATGGGGAGAAAGTGTTAGAAAAAAACTAACACCTGTGATCACGGAATGAAAAGCTCCGTAACGCAACCCCATTGATGTCTATGGGGGAAAAAAATTACGTTTATATCTAACACCTTGACATAAACCCCACGTCTAAACACCCCTAATCTGCTGCCCATGACATCGCCGACACCTACATAATGTTATTAACCCCTAATCTGCTGCTCCCGACATCCCCGCCACAGAAATAAAGTCATTAACCCCAATCTGATGCTCCCAATATCGCCGCCACTATAATAAAGTTATTAACCCCTATTCCCCTGCACCCCAACATTGCCCACACTATAATAAAGATATTAACCCCTATTCCACCACTCCCAGACATCGCCGCCACTAAATAAAATTATGAACCCCTAAACCTCTGGCCTCCCACATCACTAACACTAAATAAACCTAATAACCCCTAAACCGCCAGCCCCCCACATTGCAAAACACTAAATTAAACTTTTAACCCCTAAACCTTACAACCCCCTAACTTTAAATTAGAATTACAAGATCCCTATCTTAAAATAAATAAAAACTTACCTGTGAAATTAAAAAAACTATGTTTAAACTATATATTAAACCAACATTACTATTATACTAAAATTAAAATAACTATCAATTAAATAAACTAAATTACACATTAAAAAAACCTAACCCTACTAAAAAAAATTAAATCTACAATTACCAAAAATAAAAAATACTTAATTACAAAAAATAAAAAAATACTAAAGTACAAAAAATAACAAACACTAAATTATGAAAAATAACAAATACTAAATTATGAAAAATAACAAACGAAATTATCCAAAATAAAAACAATTACACCTAATCTTATAGCCCTATAAAAATAAAAAAGCCCCCCACCATAAAAAAACCATAGCCTACAATAAACTACCAATAGCATTGCCCTAAAGAATTCAGCTCTTTTCCCTGAAAAAAAAATACAAAGACCCCCCAACAGTAAAACCCACTAACCAATCAACCCACCACCCAAAATAAAAATCATAACTATAAAAAAAAACTAAGCTACCAATTGCCCTGAAAAGGGCATTTGTATGGGCATTTCCCTTAAAAGGGCATTCAGCTCTTTTTCATTGCCCTTAAAAGGGCATTTAGCTCTTTTAAGAAAGCCCAAAACACTAAGCTAAAAAATAAAACACCTCAAAAAAGTTTAAAAAGGCCCTAACACTAACCCCCAACGATCCACTTACAGTTTTTGAAGTCCGGACATCCATCCTCATCTAGGCAGCGAAAAGTCTTCATCCAGGCGGCGAGACCTTCATCCATCCAGGCGGCGTCTTCTTTCTTCATCCAGGCGGTATCTTCTATCCTCATCCCGGCGGCGCGGAGTGGCTCCATCCTGAAGACATCTGGCGCAGAGCATCCTCTTCATACGATCGCCGCCGTTTACTGAATCTTCAATGCAAGGGAGCCTTTTCAATATGGCGTCCCTTGCATTCCTATGGGCTGATTTGAGTTTTGAAATTCAAATCAGCCAATAGGATGAGAGCTACTGAAATCCTATAGGCTGTTCAAATTAGCCAATAGGATGAGAGCTACTGAAATAATATTGGCTGATTTGAATGTATATATATATATATATATATATATATATATATATATATATATATATATATATATATATATATTTATTTATTTAAAGGGACAGTCTACACCTTAGTCATCTTAAAGTTTTACCTTAGATTAAACTGCAAATAGCCTCCTGCACCTTTTCTAAACCATGCAGCAGGAATGGTAAAAATTGTATTTTCAATTAAATATTGTTTCTGACCACTTTGAAATGGCTGCCAAGCCCCATCCACTAATGACATCACAATCTGGGCTGCATCTAGGCACTCTGCTGAATAACATTAACAGTCTGTTGAATCTAACTAGTGAACCTTTTGTGATTGGAAGCCATATGCAGCCCATAGCATGATGTCATCAGTGGGTGGAGCCATTTCAAAGTGGCTAGAAACAATATTCATTTTAAAATAACTTTTTATCATTCCTGCTGCATGAAATAGAAAGGGCGCAGGAGGATATTTGCAGCTTAATCTAAGGTAAGACTTTAAGATGAATAAGGTGTAGACTGTCACTTTAAGAATAAATAGAACATATTCTCTTATGTGAAGAACATTAGAATGTGAAATATTCATAATTCCTGTCGGGTTGAGCACACTTGAAAACACACGGTCCGGTTAGCAAGCAAGTATGGGTGTTTGTTTTTTCTGTTTGTTTTTTTTAGCTCCTTTGAAGTCTATGCAAGAATACGCAAAAAATCTCCTTCTAGCATAGTTTACGCTCAAGATGGAGTGCTAAATTGTGCTCCACTTGTATTCTAGCCCAATATGTTTAACTTGTTTAAATAGTGTTCTATGATATGCATGATATAAATTTTAGAATTGTCCATCCCTTTAAAAGGATATGAAACCCACAATATTTATTTCATGATTCAGATAAGAAACAGGAAATATAATGAAATTGCTCATTCTCTTTCCAAAATGTGTGAAGTATCTACAAGTGGCATGCAACCAAATCGATGTGTGCGTATGTGCACATGTGAGAGAGGGAGAGAGAGAGAGGAAGAGAGAAAGAGAGAGAGAAAGAGGAGAGAGAAAGAGAGAGAGAGAAAGAGAATGAGAGAGAGATGTTGCCTAGGTCAGTGTTTCTCAACTCCAGTGCTCAAGTTCCCTTAAAAGGCCAGATTCTCATGATAGCATAACTAGAGCACAGGTGAAATAATCAGTTAATGGATGAGAGCAGGTTAGTAACCATGGTTACTGATCAGCTGAATATTTCACATGTGCTCTACTTAAAGGAACACTCAAGTCAAAATTAAAATTAAACCTTTATGATTCAGATAGAGCATACAATTTTAAACAACTTTCCAATGTACTTCCATTAACAAAATGTGCACAATATTTTTATATTTACACTTTTTGAGTCACCAGCTCCTACTGAGCATGTGCAAGAATTCACAGAATATACGTATATGTATTTGCGATTGGCTGTTGGCAGTCACATGATACAGGGGGAGAGGAAATATACATAACTGAAATTTGTTAGAAAAAAAATCTACTACTCATTTGAAGTTCGGACTAAGTGTTATGACATTGTCTTTTTATCATGCACTTGCTGTTTTTGCAAATCCACTGTATTTACTGGTCCTTTAAGATAACATGAAAATCTGGCTTTTTAAGGGTACTTATGGGCTGGAGTTTGGAAACTGGCCTAAATCTATAGTTTCTTCCATGTGTCTTCCTTTTGCCTTGTGTTTTATTTATGTAAATACATTGATTATAGACATTTCTTTTTACAAATATGTGTTCTGTTCTTTTTGGATGCTGCCACTGTGCCACCCCTTTTAATTCTGACCTGTAGGCCTCACTTTATTTGCATAAGTATGAAATAAAATACCTCAAGATAATTTATTTGTACAATTGTTTTAAAGTATCTTTTTATGTATTTATTTATAAAATGTTTTACTTCGTGCTGTAGTTAATTAACTAATTGTGTTTAGTAAGCAACATTACCTACGTGTGTTGCCTTAAGGCCAGTTAAATGTCTTCTTGTATGTACATATAATGAGTTTATTTAACTGTTCTAATTAATTTGCATAATTTTACCTTACATATTTTTTCTCATTAGAAATCTTACAATTTTTTTTTATTTGGCTTAACACCCTGAGGTGAAAGCATGCAAGTAAAGCTCTTTAAATAAGTATTAATTAGAAATATAATTAAATGTAACCTTGTATGTACTGAACATACAAGTGAATATGTCATACATCTTAATCGTATTCTTTCCTTTTAATATAGTGTCTCAGTATGGTAGATAATAGGTTCTCTCGCCTTTAGGTATATTTTAGAGTCACATATGCCCCATGGTAAGCTTGTCAAAATTGATTAATTATATTTTTTTGTGGTTGTTCTTTGAAGGTGAATATTGATGAAGGAGGAACTAGTCTCAAGTACAGTCTGAGGGGAATAGGAGTCGACGAGGATCCTAAAGGGCTATTCCATATTAATGAAGATGATGGGTCTATATACGTGCACCAGAAAATAGATTTTGAAAAAACACCGATTTTCAGAGTAAGTACAAGTGTCCTTTGTAAAGGAGAAGCCTCAGTGACCTAGATACACAAACTTTAAAGAACTTGGAAATGTTACATTTGTTGACATTAAAGGGATATCAAACCCAAATAAACTATTTTGTGATTAAGACAGAACATACAATTTTAAACAAGTTTCCAATTTACTTCTATTATCAAATTTGCTTTGTTCCCATAAGAGATACCAAGATAGGTGTCTGGAGCACTGCATGACAGGATATATTGCTGCCATCTAGTGCTCTTTCAAATGTTTAACATTCTTGCAAAACTGCTGCTATATAGTGCTCTAGACACGGGCATGCTCCTGAGCTTATGTCCTTGCTTTTAAACAAAAGATACTAAGAGAACAAAGAAAACTAGAAAGTTGTTTGAAATTGCACTCTGTATCTGAATTATGAAAGAAAAAAAAAATAGGTTTCATATCCCTTTAAAACATGCTGTCCTCTCAGATGAGTCTGATTTTAGGGAGGGCTCACATGAATCTCATATAATGATTATTAGTTTGAGCAAAGCTGACAGTGGAAAGCTTGCTGTACTAAAGTGTAGAAGTAAAATTAGATTTTTATAGTCGAGTTGGCAGCAAATATTTAGGATGCTTTAAATATATTTTACATGCAATTTGACCAATCAGTGTTTTCAAAAGAAGTAGATTGACAGCTGGCCTCTACCTTTGCTGTAAACTTTGCAAATCTGACGTCACCAGCATTCATGTGAATGTTAAAACAAACACAACACATGACAAACTGTTCAAAGGAGACTTAGATTAGGGGCATTGTCTATAAACCATAAAATGCTTTATGATCTTAACATGTATAGCTTGGAGGAGGGAAGACAGAATGATGATACATGACCATTTAATGAAATAAAATAACATTTTAGATTAAATGGTTTATTAACCCCTTAAGGACAAGGCCATTTTTCAATTTCTTTCCCTTAAGGACCAGGGCTATTTTTACATTTCTGCGGTTTGTGTTTAGCTGTAATTTTCTTCCTACTCATTTATTGTACCCAAATATAACAAATGATCCAAGAGCACCAAACTAGAGGCAAAGGAAGAATCTAATGAGTGAATGATTATTAGTTAAACATTTATTAACATATGAATGATTATTATTCAAACATTTATTAACATATAATACCTAATAGCATGGATCCATGTTACAAATAGACTAAAAATAAAAATACAATAAAATATAGTTAAAACATGTACAAGATGTAATGTAGAAGCATATATAAAAACATGAATAAAAAACAATTCTAAATGCAAATGTCAATCGTTATGATAAGTTGATGGGTAAACAAATAAGAGTCACGTGAAATTATCTCTATATTATAGAAAAAGGAAGTTCAATAAGTGATATAATCCCCTTGGTTAAACATGATGATAAAAAATCAGGTGAAAAAATCCAGTGAAAAAAAGAAAAATGAAAAACAAAAATTAATTTGTGAAGCAGTGGGAAAGGTGTAAAATGTAATATAGGGATCCCCAAAAAATGAAAAAATGGAATATAAATGTGTAAAAACCAAAAATATCCAAAAAATAGAAAAATGTGGAAAAATGTGAAAAAATAAAGATTGGAACTAAAAATAAAAATGGAAATAGTGCATCCAAATGTCAATAGTAAAAATGGGTGTATATAATCCAATTAGGTGTCAGTTAATGAATGTTAATGAGTGATCCTCCTTATGAGTGTATCCATGTGAGTGAAGATGATCTTTCCTTTAGCTGGATAATTGTGTTTTTCTTTCTGTATTATCTTTAATAATTCCTGTAATTTAGAAAAGTGACATAGTGCAATAACATTTAAAACCATAAATAATAATGAAATAATGCTCACCAATTTTGTCAACGCGTTTCGGCCTATTTAACAGGCCTTTCTCAAGACTATCTTAAGGTGAGTGATGGTGGCTCTATTTATGTGTATCATAAACCAATGAATGATCTGAATTTTAGCGCCAAAAATTCCTTAGAGCTGAACCGGAAGTGCTCTTATACTTCCGTTTTCGGGATTATTTTGTTATTTCTTAATACACTTATATAGTGTTATTTAGGCTGTGTTTTCAATAATAATCTATTAGTAAAGCTGGTAAGGATTCTTGTTGAGCTAATGGAGAATATTTGTTTTGGCGATCGTTCCGAATCTATATATGTGGGCGTCGGACCGGAAGTGACGTAATGTCTATTTACTTTCAGTTATAGTAGGCTAATACGTGTACTTCCAGTTTCGGTGTTGCGGTTATGCTATAGCAGTAAAACTAATTCAATGTGTCAAAAGCTTACATATAGATAAGCGTGCCTGCTCTAATAAGTACAACCAATATGTGACCTTAGTTCGATTAAAAATAAGACTGATGGTGAGTGTTTGTTTTCACGATCACTCCGTTTCTATACACGTGAGCGTCGGACCGGAAGTGACATAGTGTTTGTTAACTTCCGGTTATAATGGGCTATTTTGAGTGCTTCCGTTTACGGTATTGCAGTAATGTTAAATAGTGGTGAATGTAATTCGATGAAAATGTTAAAAGGTGCAGAATATCGAAAACAATATATAGACAGATATGTCCACTCAAATGAGTATGACAAAAATGTATAAGATTTAGATCATTATTATATTTGGGTTGAAATTAGTGATTTTTGTTTCAATTAAAGTTCATGTATAAATCCATGTTGGAACATGTTTAAAATGAGATGAGCAATAATAGCTCATGAAGCATATAAATACATAGATTGAGTAAGAATACATAGATTAAAAATACATAGATTGAATAAAAATACATAGATGGAATAAAAATACATAGATTGAATAAAAATAAAAATAAAAATACATAGATACAAATATAAATATACAAATATATAAAAACTCCTTCAATGGGCTATCGAAATCTGTAACTAAATGGTTTAAAACCATAAATAATTTGTAAAAATTATTTGTAAAAATATTAAAATAGGATCTAAAATACATTTTACTCAGGTGATTTAAAAACGCCAGTAGGATAAGTAAAGTGCTAACAATAGTAGAGTAAACAGACCTTAAATGGAATGGAATCAAACCTAAGATAATAAATACATATAAAACTGGAAAGTAGGATCTTGCAACATAATAATTTTGGTATTTAAAAGACCGATAGATGAACAAGGTGAAAGGACTTATGTGGGATAGAATCGGACCTTAACATTAAATACATATGCTACGCTCCAGGGTCTATTACTACCATTTAATAAGAAACTTAATTAGACAAGTGTATAATAGATGAATAGCACCTAGCTAAAATGAGCTAGTATGAAAATACATGCAGACTGGCTAAGTGTCATCTAATATTTAAGTCTTAATGGTTTTTGGTGCTTAATAGATGTGACAGGTCCTCTCTGTTGTTCAAACCTCTAGGGTAAAGACAATCAATATAAAAAATCCATTTGGATTCTGCAGTTAATAAACGTCTCTCATAGTCACCACCCCTCCAGTTTGGTGTCACTATTTGTATGCCTATATAGTTGAAATCTTTGTGGCTTGCTCGGTGGCAGTTGGTGAAATGTCTATAAAGTGCTGTTTCAGTGCTTTCGTGTTCGATCTTTAGTAGATGTTCCCTAATACGATCTTTGAGGGTTCTTGATGTCTGTCCTATGTATTGGAGTCCACAACTGCACCAAATTAAATAGACCACTCCTCTGTCACTACATCTTATGAGATCGTTGATCTTATATCTGACCTTCGAGTTGAAAGAGGTGAATTCTTTAGTCTTAACACCTATTTTACAAGCTTTACAATTCAGACAAGGGAAGAACCCTTTATTTCTTTGCCAAATACATCTCTTGTTCTATTAGGTATTCTCTTAGATATGCTGGGGGACAGTTTATTCTTAAGGTTATCAGTCTTCCTATATATGAAGACAGGTCGACTTGTCAGTTTTTCACCTATGATTTCATCATTTTTTAAAAGTGACCAATGCTTCTCTATGATTCTTTCCACAATGTGCCTATTCTCACTATACTCTGTTATAAACGGAATAGTAAGTGAATTGTCCTCAGAATAGTTGATCGTTTTCTTAGGTTTGTATACCAGGAGATCCTTGCGATCTCTCTTTCGGACCTCTTCCATGGTTTGAATGAGGAATTCTTCTTCATAACCCCTCTCTAGAAATTTTTCTTTAAGAATAGCGGCTTGTTCTTCCCACTTGGTGGGATTGGAGCAGTTTTTCTTCAATCTTAAGAATTGTCCTTTCGGTATATTCGTCTTCCATCTGTTGAGGTGGTAGCTTTCTCTATGTACATAATTGTTACAGTCCACTTTCTTAAAGAAAGTGGATGTCTCCAGTTTACCTTCAGTGATGTCGATTTTTAGGTCCAAGAAGTTAATTGTTCTGTTGCTCATCTCATGTGTGAATTTGAGGTTGTAGGTGTTGTCATTCATTCCATATCATAATGATATCGTCTATATACCTGTTGTAGAGGACCAGGTCCGCGCTAGCTGGACAAGACTCCCAAAAGATGAGTTCCCAATAGCCCATGTATATATTGGCATAGCTAGGCGCGAACCTGGTCCCCATAGCAGTACCGCATATTTGCTTAAAAAAGGCCCCATTATTGCTAAAATAATTGTGGGTCAGAATGAAACGTATCCCTCTAAGGATAAATTCCCTTTGTGATTCAGGTAGATTAGGGTCTTTCTTTAGGAAGAAATCCACTGCCTCTATACCGCCTTTGTGTGGTATGCAGGTATAGAGAGACGTAACGTCACAAGTGACGAGTGTGTAATTCTCTCCCCATTGTATATTCTCCAATGTGTTAAGTATCTGGGTAGAGTCCCTCAGATATGATGGTAGTTGGATGACATACTTCTGTAGCAATCTGTCTATATATTCGGACAGATTGCTAGACAGACCCCCTATCCCTGATATTATTGGCCGACCAGGTTTTTTTTCAAGAGATTTGTGGTTTTTGGGGAGGTAGTATAGAACTGGGGTTATGGGATGTTTGGTATTTGTGTATTTGAATTCTTTCTCGTTTAAAATTCCAATTCTTTTAGCCTCTCCCAGCATCTCTTCTAACTCTTTTTTGAAAGTTTCAACTGGATTTTTTCTTAATACTTCATATGTCTGTCGATCCGATAAGATCCTGTTGCATTCGTGATCGTAATCTGTCTTATTCAAGACCACGATGCCCCCGCCTTTGTCCGCTGGTTTGATAACTAGGTCGTGATTCCTTTCAAGGGTCTTTATAGTATTCATTTGTTCCTTTGAAAGGTTATGCTTATATCTATTCATTTTCTTATGGTTAATATCCCTGATCTCATTGCAGATCATGGTGTCGAATGTATCTATAGCATTACCTTTACTTGCTACTGGGTAAAAGTTGGATCTAGGTTTTAGATCTGTATGTATGTAAATGTTTTCATCGGTTGGATGAGTACTTGAATAAACATTTTCATGGCGACTAGTTTGTATTTCCAATGGAGTTTTCATAAAGTGTCTTTTAAGTGTCAGTTTTCTGACTAATTCTTTGGCATTTACGAAGGTGTTAAATTTGTTCAAACCCTTTGATGGGGCGAACGAAAGTCCATACAGTGGTACAGGCATTTTCAACTTAAGCTCTAAAGAACTCACAGAGAAAGAATCATCTGTGTTAAGCTATGGACTGTCGTTCGCCCTATCAAAGGGTTTGAACAAATTTAACACCTTCGTAAATGCCAAAGAATTAGTCAGAAAACTGACACTTAAAAGACACTTTATGAAAACTCCATTGGAAATACAAACTAGTCGCCATGAAAATCTTTATTCAAGTACTCATCCAACCGATGAAAACATTTACATACATACAGATCTAAAACCTAGATCCAACTTTTACCCAGTAGCAATTAAAGGTAATGCTATAGATACATTCGACACCATGATCTGCAACGAGATCAGGGATATTAACCATAAGAAAATGAATAGATATAAGCATAACCTTTCAAAGGAACAAATTAATACTATAAAGACCCTCGAAAGGAATCACGACCTAGTTATCAAACCAGAGGACAAAGGTGGGGGCATCGTGGTCTTGAATAAGACAGATTACGATCAAGAATGCAACAGGATCTTATCGGATCGACAGACATATGAAGTATTAAGAAAAAATCCAGTTGAAACTTTCAAAAAAGAGTTAGAAGAGATGCTGGGAGAGGCTAAAAGAATTGGAATTTTAAACGAGAAAGAATTCAAATACATAAATACCAAACATCCCATAACCCCAGTTCTATACTACCTCCCCAAAGTCCACAAATCTCTTGAAAAAAACCCTGGTCGACCAATAATATCAGGGATAGGGGGTCTGTCTAGCAATCTGTCCGAATATATAGACAGATTGCTACAGAAGTATGTCATCCAACTACCATCATATCTGAGGGACTCTACCCAGATATTTAACACATTGGAGAATATACAATGGGGAGAGCATTACACACTCGTCACTTGTGATGTTACGTCTCTCTATACCTGCATACCACACAAAGGCGGTATAGAGGCAGTGGATTTCTTCCTAAAGAAAGACCCTAATCTACCTGAATCACAAAGGGAATTTATCCTTAGAGGGATACGTTTCATTCTGACCCACAATTATTTTAGGGGTCTTTTTTAAGCAAATATGCGGTACTGCTATGGGGACCAGGTTCACGCCTAGCTATGCCAATTTATACATGGGCTATTGGGAACTCATCTTTTGGGAGTCTTGCCCAGCTAGCGCGTACCTGGTCCTCTACAACAGGTATATATACGATATCATTATGATATGGAAGGGTTCTATAGAAGACTTGGAACACACCCTGAAAGTCATGAATGACAACACCTACAACCTCAAATTCACTCATGAGATGAGCAACAGAACAATTAACTACTTGGACCTAAAAATCGACATCACTGAAGGTAAACTGGAGACATCCACTTTCTTTAAGAAAGTGGACTGTAACAATTATGTACATAGAGAAAGCTGCCACCTCAACAGATGGAAGACGAATATACCGAAAGGACAATTCTTAAGATTGAAGAAAAACTGCTCCAATCCCACCAAGTGGGAAGAACAAGCCACTATTCTTAAAGAAAAATTTCTAGAGAGGGGTTATGAAGAAGAATCCCTCATTCAAACCATGGAAGAGGTCCGAAAGAGAGATAGCAAGGATCTCCTGGTATACAAACCTAAGAAAACGATCTACTATTCTGAGGACAATTCACTTACTATTCCATTTATAACAGAGTATAGTGAGAATAGGCACATTGTGGAAAGAATCATAGAGAAGCATTGGTCACTTTTAAAAAATGATGAAATCATAGGTGAAAAACTGACAAGTCGACCTGTCTTCATATATAGGAAAACTGATAACCTTAAGAATAAACTGTCCCCCAGCATACCTAAGAGAATACCTAATAGAACAAGAGATGTATTTGACAAAGAAATTAAAGGGTTCTTCCCTTGTCTGAATTGTAAAGCTTGTAAAAGAGGTGTTAAGACTAAAGAATTCACCTCTTTCAACTCAAAGGTCAGATATAAGATCAACGATCTCATAAGATGTAGTGACAGAGGAGTGGTCTATTTAATTTGGTGCAGTTGTGGACTCCAATACATAGGACAGACATCAAGAACCCTCAAAGATCGTATTAGGGAACATCTACTAAAGATCGAACACGAAAGCACTGAAACAGCACTTTATAGACATTTCACCAACTGCCACCGAGCAAGCCACAAAGATCTCAACTATATAGGCATACAAATAGTGACACCAAACTGGAGGGGTGGTGACTATGAGAGACGTTTATTAACTGCAGAATCCAAATGGATTTTTAATATTGATTGTCTTTACCCTAGAGGTTTGAACAACAGAGAGGACCTGTCACATCTATTAAGCACCAAAAACCATTAAGACTTAAATATTAGATGACACTTAGCCAGTCTGCATGTATTTTCATACTAGCTCATTTTAGCTAGGTGCTATTCATCTATTATACACTTGTCTAATTAAGTTTCTTATTAAATGGTAGTAATAGACCCTGGAGCATAGCATATGTATTTAATGTTAAGGTCCAATTCTATCCCACATAAGTCCTTTCACCTTGTTCATCTATCGGTCTTTTAAATACCGAAATTATTATGTTGCAAGATCCTACTTTCCAGTTTTATATGTATTTATTATCTTAGGTTTGATTCCATTCCATTTAAGGTCTGTTTACTCTACTATTGTTAGCACTTTACTTATCCTACTGGCGTTTTTAAATCACTTGAGTAAAATGTATTTTAGATCCTATTTTAATATATTTACAAATAATTTTTACAAATTATTCATGGTTTTAAACCATTTAGTTACAGATTTCGATAGCCCATTGAAGGAGTTTTTATATATTTGTATCTATGTATTTTTATTTTTATTTTTATTCAATCTATGTATTTTTATTCCATCTATGTATTTTTATTCAATCTATGTATTTTTAATCTATGTATTCTTACTCAATCTATGTATTTATATGCTTCATGAGCTATTATTGCTCATCTCATTTTAAACATGTTCCAACATGGATTTATACATGAACTTTAATTGAAACAAAAATCACTAATTTCAACCCAAATATAATAATGGTCTAAATCTTATACATTTTTGTCATACTCATTTGAGTGGACATATCTGTCTATATATTGTTTTCGATATTCTGCACCTTTTAACATTTTCATCGAATTACATTCACCACTATTTAACATTACTGCAATACCGTAACCGGAAGCACTCAAAATAGCCCATTATAACCGGAAGTAAACAAACACTATGTCACTTCCGGTCCGACGCTCACGTGTATAGAAACGGAGTGATCGTGAAAACAAACACTCACCATCAGTCTTATTTTTAATCGAACTAAGGTCACATATTGGTTGTACTCATTAGAGCAGGCACACTTATCTATATGTAAGCTTTTGACACATTGAATTAGTTTTACTGCTATAGCATAACCGCAACACCGAAACTGGAAGTACACGTATTAGCCTACTATAACTGAAAGTAAATAGACATTACGTCACTTCCGGTCCGACGCCCACGTATATAGATTCGGAACGATCGCCAAAACAAATATTCTCCATTAGCTCAACAAGAATCCTTACCAGCTTTACTAATAGATTATTATTGAAAACACAGCCTAAATAACACTATATAAGTGTATTAAGAAATAACAAAATAATCCCGAAAACGGAAGTATAAGAGCACTTCCGGTTCAGCTCTAAGGAATTTTTGGCGCTAAAATTCAGATCATTCATTGGTTTATGATACACATAAATAGAGCCACCATCACTCACCTTAAGATAGTCTTGAGAAAGGCCTGTTAAATAGGCCGAAACGCGTTGACAAAATTGGTGAGCATTATTTCATTATTATTTATGGTTTTAAATGTTATTGCACTATGTCACTTTTCTAAATTACAGGAATTATTAAAGATAATACAGAAAGAAAAACACAATTATCCAGCTAAAGGAAAGATCATCTTCACTCACACGGATACACTCATAAGGAGGATCACTCATTAACATTAATTAACTGACACCTATTTGGATTATATACACCCATTTTTACTATTGACATTTGGATGCACTATTTCCATTTTTATTTTTAGTTCCAATATTTATTTTTTCACATTTTTCTATTTTTTGGATATTTTTTGTTTTTACACATTTATATTCCATTTTTTCATTTTTTGGGGATCCCTATATTACATTTTACACCTTTCCCACTGCTTCACAAATTAATTTTTGTTTTTCATTTTTCTTTTTTTCACTGGATTTTTTCACCTGATTTTTTATCATCATGTTTAACCAAGGGGATTATATCACTTATTGAACTTCCTTTTTCTATAATATAGAGATAATTTCACGTGACTCTTATTTGTTTACCCATCAACTTATCATAACGATTGACATTTGCATTTAGAATTGTTTTTTATTCATGTTTTTATATATGCTTCTACATTACATCTTGTACATGTTTTAACTATATTTTATTGTATTTTTATTTTTAGTCTATTTGTAACATGTATCCATGCTATTAGGTATTATATGTTAATAAATGTTTGAATAATAATCATTCATATGTTAATAAATGTTTGACTAATAATCATTCACTCATTAGATTCTTCCTTTGCCTCTAGTTTGGCGCTTTTGGATCATTTGTTATATTTGTGTTCTCTTTAGGGTCAGCTAGATACCCTACTTTCCAGGAGCTATAAGGAAGTAGGTTGAGCGCTGGTAGACATTTTAAACTCATTTATTGTACCCACACATATTATATACCGTTTTTTCGCCATTAAATGGACTTTCTAAAGATACCATTATTTTCATCAAAATATGAGGATAAAATGGAAAAAAACACACTTTTTCTAACTTTGACCCCCAAAATCTGTTACACATCTACAACCACCAAAAAACACCCATGCTAAATAGTTTCTAAATTTTGTCCTGAGTTTAGAAATACCCAATGTTTACATGATCTTTGCTTTTTTTGCAAGTTATAGGGCAATAAGTACAAGTAGCACTTTGCTATTTCCAAACCACTTTTTTTCAAAATTAGCGCTAGTTATATTGGAACACTGATATCTTTCAGGAATTCTTGAATATCCCTTGACGTGTATATATATTTATTTAGAAGACATCCCAAAGTATTGATCTAGGCCCATTTTGGTATATTTCAAGCCACCATTTCACTGCCAAATGCGATCAAATAAAAAAAAAATTGTTCACTTTTTCACAATTTTTTTCACAAACTTTAGGTTTGTCACTGAAATTATTTACAAACAACTTGTGCAATTATGGCATATATGGTTGTAATTGCTTCTCTGGGATCCCCTTTGTTCAGAAATAGCAGACATATATGGCTTTGGCGTTGCTTTTTGGTAATTAGAAGGCCGCTAAATACCACTGCGCACCACACATGTATTATGCCCAGCAGTGAAGGGGTTAATTAGGGAGCATGTAGGGAACTTCTAGGGTTAATTTTAGCTTTAGTGTAGTGTAGTAGACAACCTCAAGTATTGATCAAGGCCCATCTTGATATATTTCATGCCACCATTTCAACGCCAAATGCGATCAAATTAAAAAAATCGTAAATTTTTTCACAATTTTAGGTTTCTCACTGAAATTATTTACAAACAGCTTGTGCAATTATGGCACACATGGTTGTAAATGCTTCTCTGGGATCCCCTTTGTTCATAAATAGCAGACATATATGGCTTTGGGGTTGCTTTTTGGTAATTACAAGGCGGCAAAATGCCGCTGCGCATCACACGTGTATTATGGCTTGCAGTGAAGGGGTTAATTAGGTAGCTTGTAGGGACCTTGCAGGGTTAATTTTAGCTTTAGTGTAGAGATCAGCCTCCCACCTGACACATCCCACCCCCTGATCCCTCCCAAACAGTTCTCTTCCCTCCCCCACCCCACAATTGTCCCCGCCATCTTAAGTACTGGCAGAAAGTCTGCCAGTACTAAAATAAAAGCTCTTTTAATTTAAAAATAAATAAAATTTCCAGCATATTTACATATGCTGCTGTGTAGGATTCCCCCCCATAGAACCCAACCTCCCTGAGCCCCCCGACACAGCTCTCTAATCTTCCCCCTCTCACTATTTGGTGCCATTTTGGGTACTGGCAGTTGTCTGCCAGTACCCACTTTTCAAACTTTTGTGCATTTTTTTTAAATATATATATTTTTTCTGTAGTGTAGCTGGCCCCCCCTCAATACCCCCCTCCCCCCTCTCCCAGATCCCTTTTATAAATTAAAATTGAACCCCCATCACCCACTCCCACCACAGATCACCAACCGCTCCCACCACAACCGGACCATGTAGATGATTAGATCGGGCACGCACGCGCACACACATGAGCGCACATGCAGCCCCGCCCCGTGCGTGCTCCCGCGCGCACTGGGGACTAATCCGGAAGAAGATTCCCAGCGATGGGCCGCCCACCCTCCTCCCTGCAGCTGCTCCCACCCACCAACGATCGGCACCATCGCTGGCCGATGCAGAGAGTGCCACAGAGTATGTGCTAGAAAAGGTATTGCCATGATGCCTCAATATCGAGGCATCACGTCAATACCTTGAAAGCGGCTGGAAGCGATCAGGATCGCTTCCAGCCGCTTTAAACACCTAGGTCGTACAGGGTACGTCGCTGGTCTTTAAAGACCAGTTTGTGTAAGACGTACCCTGTACGACCCTTGACGTTAAGGGGTTAAAAAGCAGGAGTATTAGACAAAATAATTTTTATAGTCAAAGGGAAGTACTAGTATATACTAGTAAGGGTGATAAGAATAATTATATATGAACTTAAAGGGACACTGTACCCAATTTTTTTCTTTCGTGATTCAGATAGAGCATGACATTTTAAGCAACTTTCTAATTTACTCCTATTATCAAATTTTCTTCATTCTCTTGGTATCTTTATTTGAAATGCAAGAATGTAAGTTTAGATGCCGGCCCATTTTTGGTGAACAAACTGGGTTGTCCTTGCTGATTGGTGGATAAATTCATCCACCAATAAAAAAGTGCTGTCCAGAGTTCTGAACCCCAAAAAAGCTTAGATGCCTTCTTTTTCAAATAAAGATAGCAAGAGAACGAATACAAATTGATAATAGGAGTAAATTAGAAGGTTGCTTAAAATTGCATGCCCTATCTGAATCATGAAAGAAAAAAACTGGGTTCAGTGTCCCTTTAAGAACAGATATCTTGATGATTATTTAAATATAAATTAAAATGACAAAAATATAAAAAAGAAAATAATCTAATGTGTTAGAACATTTTATTATTGCGCTGTTGTGCGCATATATAACTATGAGTTAGATTACAAGTGGAGCGCAAAAATATTAGCACTATCCTGTGCTAACACCACTCTTTAGCATTGCTATTCTTCTGCTCATTTTACAAGTTGAAAGTAAACTTTGTTCAATTGAGTGAAAGCATCAGACAGGCTAACATCTGGAGGTCAGGAAATGCGGCCTCACTAACTCCCACTCCCCATAGACTTCTCTGTGTCAATGGAATGCGCTAACAAAGTCTGTTCTGGCTTTCATTGCTGCTCTAACCCAAAGTTGGGCTAAGCCAAGTGCGTTAAATCTAATGGTGAGTTAAAAAATACTTTAGATTGCATTGTTCTTCACTCTCAATTAAATGTAATTTTTTTTCTCTCTCTCTCTCTCTCTCTCTCTCTCTCTCTCTCTCTCTCTCTCTCTCTCTCTCTCTCTCTCTCTATATATATATATATATATATATATATATATATATAAAATATACAATACTATTTAAAGTATTTATATTTCAAAAACAATTAAAATAATTTTAAAGGGATATGGCATATGACAAGGTGTTTGACAGGGAAGGACTCAAAGGTGTATATACTGTATGTGTGTATATTTATTTGTATATATATATGTTTATATATGTCTATGTATGTATGTGTATACATATGTACACAATCATACACATACATACATATAAATACACACATATATATATATATATATATATATATATATATATATATATATATATATACATACACACATACAAATATAGTCACGAATATAGTCTCTATCACAGAGGATAGAGACTAAAAGAATGCACTTGGGTAGCACTTCTGTTCCATATAAATATCATTAAGACTCATGAGAACCTTAAACAACCACTACAGGTCACGGGTTGAGAGAAAAAATTAAAACATAACTTTTATTAACTTAACGTTCATTAAAAAATGTGTACTGTGTAAGTGTGTGTACTTTAAAAACACATAGCAACTTTGCTTATAATGAAAGTGGCTTTAGATATTGATTCAGTAAATTCCCTTGGACTTGGAATATTCTTCAGGAGTAAAAGTATCTCTCTAGTTGGTAATATCTATTTGTCAAATAACAAGTTGGTTTGTATCCTTTAATATTGTACACCACTTGGATATTCAAAATCCCCACATGCCATTGATAGTATATCACAATAAGTGACCTTGTGAGAAAGATAACTATATGATTTTTGTCTGTGTGATGCACAGTTAATAAGTATCTAAATATGTGTTTATTGTTTTACACTATCAAGATAGAGTAGTCTCTATATAGAGATAATTCATACCATTCATTTAGTTGCTAGATCTCTAATAGTTGTGGATTCTAAGTACAAATTTTATTCACTATTGGTATTTCTATTATTGACAATTATATTATTACATTTGTTATTAATATGAATTGGTTATTCACTGTTCCATTCTATCCTTCAATGGGATGACAGAATCACTTGAGATATTTTTTCCCAGTTTTGATATGTATTCAGATCTTGGACAATTAAGAAACTTTTGTTCTTAGTTTTGATCTGTATTCTGTACTTAGATAATTAGTGCAACATAGTTTTTAGTTATTT
This sequence comes from Bombina bombina, assembly GCF_027579735.1. Classification (NCBI taxonomy): domain Eukaryota; kingdom Metazoa; phylum Chordata; class Amphibia; order Anura; family Bombinatoridae; genus Bombina; species Bombina bombina. The sequence goes on from NC_069499.1 coordinate 964,106,766, forward strand.
TTTAATGGTATATGGTATGTAAAGGTGCTTGGTGTACTTGTGGTACAACTTGTTTTATAAATTTCTGGTTTGTGTTATTCAGTTGTAAGTGGTGTTAGTATTTTACCACTTAGGAAATTTACTTGAGTACTTAGAGCTTATACTTATATATAGTTGATGCGCTGCTATAAAATAGGATTGTCATCTATATGTAATATAAAACTGAGGATGTGATATTTCAGACAATCTGTATAGGGCAGTATAATGTTTTTTTAAACTCAGTATCTGACTGCTTTCTTATGCTGCATGTGCTATATATGCAGCATGGCTTCTAAATTTAGATATAACTATATTGTAAACATATCTTGTATGCAGTCAGTAACAACACATATCTTTAGTCTGATACTAGTATAATACTTATAGGTTGCTGTTGTGTAAACAAGTTTTTTTTAAAAAAGGAGGTTTTTCGTTTTTAGTTACTCAAGCAACCATAATGGTGTGCTGGTTGCTCAGTTTGTATAGTATTTCAGATATATCTTTAAAAGATTTATGTTGTTCCAACAGAGCTTTGACACTGTTATTATTAACGTCTGCCTTCTATGATCTTCTAAGGTTACCAACAGATTTTTTTAAAAAAATATAATTTTTTGTGTTGACAATCAGGTACTGTGCCGTTAACACTTGCGCCTCGGTTTACCGCTATAGTTTTGAGTTCTGAGAGTATAATTATTTTAGTATATATGATGGCGGTCTGGTGCAGTGGTTAACGGTTACAGCTAATGTGCGATTCAAATATAGCACGCTCTTTGGTTTTACTGCTGAAAAAATATATCAATATTATTAAAGGTCAAAGTCAAGTCCAAGTTGCCACTATCTAGGTAAATTTTGGGTTAGCTATGCCATTAAAAGAGACAACAGGGTATTAACAACTACCCTTCCATAACATGTTTCGCCGATAGCGTTTCGGCTTTTTCAAAGGTGACGCGCGCCGGCGTCTCAGGGTATTTAAATGCATAGGTAACAACCCATTGGCTATATTTGGACCAATCCTGATGCTCTAGGGACTAAGAAGGGGCGTGATTGGGCTTTGATTGACTTGAGTCATTCGGAGCATGTTAGCCGGACTTGCAAAGAATTGCATAAAAAGGAGATAGACTTAGATGGCATTGCAATGGCGTAAAGTGTATATTGATACCAGGATTTTGCTTTTATATATGTTTCAATTGCGCTCGTATGTCATTAAACGACGTGTATTGCATTTATCTGTGTTTTTGTCAAATATATATGAATCAACTCCTTTCTTCTCTTTCTATCAGGGAGAAGTATATCTTTTGGAATGCATTTTTTGTTCTATCCTTCTAAACGATATATAGCGATACAGATTCTGGTATAATTATGGGTACTTATTTTTATATAATCCATTATTGCTATTTTTGAATTTTGACATATTTTACAAGACAATCTTGCTTATAATTTTGCCCATAAATTTCTATTGATTATCGCCAAGGTTATGGGTATAATTATGGGTACTTATTTTTATATAATCCATTATTGCTGTTTTTGAATTTTGACATATTTTACAAGACAATCTTGCTTATGATTTTGCCCATAAATTTCTATTGATTATCGTCAGGGTTATCACTATATTATTATAAACGTCCAATGTGTTTCTGAATAGTGAATTAAATGGTTTATAGCGAGTTAAAATAAGGTTTTTCACCAATCTGTCATTGGAATTTACCTAAGAGCATAGCTTTTACTATTCTCATAACAAAAGACAATGAATCTTGGGATTAAGTGGATATATGCTATCGTGTCCTAAACAGTGTTGATGTTTATACTGTGAATGGATACTGTGAGACCAAGTTATATATATATTACCTTAAAGAGAAGTTAAATGACTTGATATTATAATATTTAAGTTAGTGCAATCTAGAATTCAGTGAGTGATAGGCAAATATGCAATCACATTTATTTTTTGAAACACTATGTGTTTAAGTGTTGATGTTTATAATGCAGGCAGCTAAATATGGTGTGGAAAATAAATAAATAGTGGAATGTGCTCATCTTGTGAAGTTAGGATCTGAGGGAAACGTGAAGCCCAATACCTATGGTACTGGATTTGTGTGGTGCCTCCTGGCATAAGAAAAAATTAAAAATTAATTAATTAAGGCCAGCTCTGGAATAGAGTGGTGGTGGTAATGTAAAAGTGATCATGACTTATCGTGCAAAATATATGATGAAGGTGGTGAAAAGAATTACACACGTGTAGTGGTGAAGTGATAAACTTTATCTATTGCATGGTTGGATGTAGTATCTTTTTTATACTGACTTTTTTAGAGATACGCATATAGGTAAAGTTGGAGAATTTAAATTCTCATTATTTAGAGAGTGAGTGTTATGCATCTTTTTATTATAATGTGTTGGAATTAATGCTCGGTATTAAACCAATTGTTCATCAGTTGTAGTTCTTATATCTTTATGTACATTGGATGCTATGTTGTTAGTTTGTAGCAATTGATGTTATTTTATTTGTCAGTGATATTTTAATCCTTCATATGAACATAGAATAATTGTTCTGTTCATTCATGCCTTTAGGATATACGCTGTCCATTAAATATATCCATTTTGCCTCTGCCTTAAGTAAAGAGGTTTCCAAGTCCCCTCCTCTTAGTCCTAAAGATATCTTCTGAACTCCAAAACATTTAAGTTCAGAGCTTTTGGATTGGTGGTGTTTAAGGAAATGCGAAGCTACGGACGTGATTTTCTTGTCTTTGGCTATATCTTTGGGGGCATTACGGATGTTTCGCAAGTGTTCCATCAGGCGGGTGTGTACAGTTCTGGTCGTCATCCCAATATATAATTTGGGGCATGTACACTGTAGAGCATAAATGACTCCACTGGAGTTACAATTTATATAACTCTTAATTTGATGGTGTTTCCCAAACCTGTCAATGATGGATTTCGTTTTGGTCATATTGCCACATGAGGAGCAGTTTCCACATAAATATGAACCTCTTTCTGGTGGTCTCGTTTTACTGGTTTTTTGTACAAAGTGACTGGGACTTAGCATTTCTTTTAGATTTCTATTTCTGCGATAGCTAAGTTGAACTCTATCCCCTATTACGTTCTTTAAAAGGGGATCTGCTTGTAATATGTACCAGTTGTTGTTGATTATATTCACAATTTGTTGAGTTTGCTGATTATACGTGAGTACTAGTCTGGTTTTATTATCACCTGTTTTAGTTTTTGTTTTTAATAATTCAGATCTAGCAGTTTTTAGTGCTCTCGTTTTAGCTGTGCGGATCGATCTTTTACTGTATCCCCTTAGAAGTAACCGTTTTTCCAATTCCCCAGCTCTTATCTTGAAGGTTGTATCTTGTGAGCAGTTTCTCCTAAGTCTCAAAAATTCTCCGATTGGTAGAGATTTTGTGGTATTTGGTGCATGGGCACTTGTGGCAAATAAGACATTGTTGGTGGCTGTTTCCTTTCGATACAGATCTGTATTTAGGGAGCCATCATCTTCCTTACAGATTAATAGATCCAAAAAGGAGATTTGAGTCTGACTTTTATAATGCGTCAATCTGATGTTTAAATTGTTCTGATTTAGCTTGGATAAAAAGGTATCAAGATCTTCTTCAGTACCCTCCCATAGAAACAGGATGTCGTCTATGTATCGAATCCATACAGGAATCTTATCAGAATATTTGTCATTTGTGTCACTGAATACCACAGTTTGCTCCCACCACCCCAAGAATAGATTTGCGTAAGTAGGGGCGCAGGCTGTGCCCATGGCAGTACCTTGAGTTTGGAGGTAGAACTTATTATTGAAAAGAAAGTAGTTTTTGGTTAGCACGAATTTGAGTAGATTAAGTGTGAATTGGTTGTGATCTGGGCTTTCATCAGAAGACATATCAAGGAAGTATTGGATGGCATGCAGTCCTAATTTGTGATCAATGCTAGTATACAGTGATTCCACATCGCAGGAAACTAGCCAAGTGTTTTTGGAAATATTAATATCCTGTATTATTTGTAGCACTTCCATGGTGTCTTTCACATAGGATGATAGTTGTGTTAGGAATGGTCTTACTCTTAAGTCCACATATTGACTCGCCTTTTCCGTTAGGTTTTCATTACCGGACACGATGGGTCTGCTAGGCGGTTTTTGGCTGTTTTTGTGGATTTTGGGGATTAGGTAAAATGTTGCAACTTTAGGGTGCGAGATAGTTAGAAACTTCTTTTCCTTAGTATTGATTAAGCCATTTTTGAAGGCTACATCTATCAATTTATTGTATTGCGTGTGGAAATCACCTGTGGGATTACTCCATAATTCTTTATAGCAAATTTTGTTTTTCAATTGAAGTTTTGCCTCTTCCAAATACATTTCTGTGGGCCATATCACAATATTACCGCCCTTATCGGCGTTACGTATTATGACATCATTCCAGGATTCCATTTCTGAAAGAATATCTCTTTCTTTTTTTGATAGGTTTTGTTGTTTGGTGGTAATATCTAGTTTGTTGATACTCTCACATACAATTTGATTGAAGACTTCTATGTTAGGACATGTATTGGGGGGAACATATTTCGATTTGGTTTTCAGCGTCTTTCGCCAGTTTGGTCTTTCACATCCCTCTTGTTCTGAATTGAGATCTTTTAGTATTTGCAAAGATTCCAATTCGTCTTCTGTCCAATCAACGGATGGAATGTCTGGTTCCTTGTTGGTGAAATGTCTTTTTAGGAGGAGTTTACGCAGAAACAGTTGTAAATCTTTAATTACCTCGAATTTGTCCAGATTATTATGGGGACAAAAGGACAAGCCTTTAGATAGTACATTAATATGCACATCGGTTAAAGTTCGGTTAGACAGGTTTATAATTCTTAATTTCTCATCCTTATCATCGAGAATGGACTCGGATTTCTTTTGGGTGGTTTGTTGGTCTGTTGTTTGTCTTTTTGATTCTTTCTGTTTCTGGTCTGTCTTTTGTTTTTTCCACCCGCCTCTTCTGGTGGCTCTGAATCGGTACTTGAGTCCTCTTCTAAAAAAGATTTTCTTTTTCTGTTTTCCACTATGGTAGTATTGTTGGAAGTGGATGCTTGAGCAGATGTTTCTTGATCATTGTTGTCAGTGTCTTCATTATCTGTATCTGATATGTCAGTTTCCACAATATTAACCCTTTTCTGTGATCTATAATTGGTTATGCTAGTTTTGTTTCGCCATTTATAGACTTTGTTGTTATTGAAGTCCTGTATGTCTCTTTGTAGTTTGCCCTTTTTGGTTGTCTTAATTTCATTTTCATACTTATCCAATTCTTTTTGATATTTTTTGTATGTATTTTCGAATTCTTGCATTTGTTCAAATTGCTTCAATTGCTCATTTTGGCTTTGGATTATCTCTTCCAATCTTTCGTATTCGGAGGTGTCGTGTTTAATGAGAATTTTCATTAGTTTGGCAGAGCATTCACTTAGGGCTTCTTCCCATTCCATACTTAGGTTTTTTTGTTTAAATTCGAATGCTGGAAAGAGTTGTATTCTTAAGCCCCTCGGTATTAGATTCCTCTGAATATACTGCTCACAAAATTGTTTGTCCCACCAAAGTTTGTCTTGTTTAAAGAGGTTCTTGTGTATTTCTCTTAGTAGGCTGTCTAAGTTGTTTGAGGTAATATCCGTACTGGTGTTTGTTGGATTATTAAAGACTTCATTCATATCAGCAAGTCTTTTTTGCTCCCTTGTTTGTCTATCAGTCTCGAACTTACTAGCCATAGCTTGGTTGTAAAAAGAGGGGTGTGTGCTATATTTGCTGGAATCCTATATAAGATATAGGAATATGTAATAATTAATTTAGTACAAAATAGCAAGAGCACTACACTAATGTAAAAGGAACGCTCTATTTTTTATGATTGAATCTATACACAGTATATTCAGGTTAATTACCAATGGAGTACAATTTGTATACCTGAATTGCATATACCTGTGTGTATTTATTAAGTCTCTCTCTCTCTCTCTCTCTCTCTCTCTCTCTCTCTCTCTCTATATATATATATATATATATATATATATATATATATATATAAAATATACAATACTATTTAAAGTATTTATATTTCAAAAACAATTAAAATAATTTTAAAGGGATATGGCATATGACAAGGTGTTTGACAGGGAAGGACTCAAAGGTGTATATACTGTATGTGTGTATATTTATTTGTATGTATATATGTTTATATATGTCTATGTATGTATGTGTATACATATGTACACAATCATACACATACATACATATAAATACACACATATATATATATATATATATATATATATATATATATATATACATACACACATACAAATATACACACATACAAATATACACACCTTTCAAATATACACACCTTTCAAACCTTCCCTTTCAACACCTTGTTATATATCATATCCCTTCAAAACACTTTTAATCGATTTATCTCAATAATAAACAAATATTTTACATCTAATGTGTATATATATGAGTGTAATACTTTTAATATGATTCACATGTGTGTGTTATACTTCTTTTGCAGGTCTAACACTTTACTTCAGGTCTCAAGTCGTGCTAACATTTTTAGCGCTGTTATGTGTTGTGTTCAAGCGAAATAAATAAATGACAACTTGTAATATGAGCGATACCTATTGAAAGTATAGGGTGTATGTTTTACCATGGACTAATACCAGATTCACGATAATCTTTGAGCAGTCCTGCGATATTGATAGCGTAATCTGCACTCAAAAGCGCTCCACTTGCAATCTGGGCCTAGGTGTTTAACCTCTGAAAAATTTAAATCAGCTACTGAACAGAAATGTTTTGCTTGGACCTAGTTGAACACATATGGTGAGACAATGACACGAGACATATGTGTGTCGCTACCAATCACCAGCTAGTTTCCAGTGCATTACTATTCCTGAGCCTACCTTTGTATGATTTTTATCAAAGAATACTAAGATAATGAAGTCAATTTGATAAGAGACGTAAACTGAAAATTATATTTAAATTGCATGCTCCATATGAATCATGAAAGTTTAATTTGGAGGAAAATTTGAACAGCTCCATTAATTTTCCTGCAATTGAGGTCAAACTGACTGGCCTATGGTTACTAGAGTCTTCCTTACTACTCTTTTTAGAAAGTAGGACTACTCCACTTTTCTAGTCTTCTAGAACAACCCCTGTTAACAGTGACTGATTAAATAAATCAGCTAATAGAGTAGCAATCACAGAGTTAAGTTCCCTTTCATCCAAGGATTCTAAGGGAACCCCAATCCATGATAGCTAATCTATTATCTTATTTATTTAATCATTCACTGTTAACAGGAGTTGTTAGAGAAGACAGGAGAGGTGCTAATGTAGTCCCTCTTCATAAAAAGAGTAGTAGGGAAGACTCTGGTAACTATAAGTTTGACCTCAATTGCAGGGAAATTAAAGGACCACTCAATGCAGTAGAATTGCATAATTAACAAGTGTATTATAAAAAGACAATGTAATAACACCCACTCTTAATTTCAAATAAGCAGTAGTTTTTTTTAGACAAATTACATTTTTCCTTCATTTTCCAGCCCCTCTGTATTATGTGACAGACATCAGCCAATCACAGACTAGTATACGTATACCCTGTGAGCTTGTGCACATGCTCAGTAGGATTTTGTTCCCCAGAAAGTTTGCTTATAAAAAGACTGTGCAAAAGTTATAATGGAAGTAAATTAGAAAGTGTCTTAAAACTGAATGCTCTAGCTGAATCATAAAAAAAATATTTTTACTTGACTGTCCCTTTAATGGAAAACTCTTTTAGAGGAAATACTTGTGTTTTACCTTCATGCAAACATGCTGGAAGAGATTGTTTCACACAAATCTAATTGAGGTCTAATTGACAGTGAGGAGCTGTTGCTTATCTAGACTTTAGCAAAGCAAAACTTATTCACAAAATGTATTGCCTTGCAGTAGATGCTAAGATTGTTAAGTGGATAGCATGTTGGTGTAAGGATAGAAGGCAGAGGATTAATGGAGTACATTCAAATGAGGGATCAGTTACTAGTGGTGCTCCCCAAAGGTCAGTCCTTGGGCCTGTTTTGTTTAAAACATGTTATTCAGTGATATTGGAGGATTGCTCCAGGAGAAGATGTGCTTGTTTGCTGCTGATACAAAAATTTGTAACAGAGTTGATGTTTAAGGAGGAGTGGATCAAATTAAAAGTTATATTAAAAAATAAAATGAAGGACTGGGCAAATAAATGGTATTTAAAATGGAAAATTACCAAGAACAAAATAATGCATGTAGGATCCCAAACCCAAGTGCCAATTACAGTCTTAATTGTACATCACTGACTGTAACTAAAGAGAGCTGGGAATTATTATTTCAGATTATTTTAATGTGGTTGACAATGCAGCATTGCAGCTAGTAAGGCCAGTCGAATACTTGGCTGCATTTGGAGATATATTAGTAGCAGGCATAGCAAGGTTCTTATACCACTTTACAGATCAGTAGTTAGGCTTCATCTGGAATATTGTGTACAGTTCTGGAGACCATATCTCCAGACATATAAATAAACTGAAATCTGTTTAAAGCAGGGCTAATAAAATGGTACATGATCTAAAATGTAAAACATTCAAAGTAAGACTCTGTAATCTAAACACGTATAGTTTACTGTAGAAAAGAGAGGTGACATGATAGAAACGTTCAAATATATGAATGGACTTAAAGGGATATATGAATCTTTAATGATTCAGATAGAGCATGCAATTTTAAGCAACTTTTTAATTTACTCCTATTATCAAAACTAGTACAGGAAGAGGAGGGTCCTGCCCCAAAAATGTATAAGGCAGGAAATCAGCATGGGTGCATGATTTTCTCCAAAGCATTCCATTAAAAAGGGATATTGTATATGTCAAGGTGTTTGACTAAAAAGGGCTCCAATAGAAAGAGGATCGGGTTAGCGCGTTCTCCAGAGCATGTTAGGTTAATTATGTAGCTACAGGCAAACTTTTCACCTGTAGCTATGAAACATTTACATTCCTTTAATAAAGATGAATGTAAATGTTTAACGACAATTTGATTTTTGTTTATTTTTAAATTAAACGAAAACTGAATATTACAGTCAATGAATATTCAGGGAACAGATTTTCAGGTATTCAGGACGAAAATCTAATCCGAAATCAAATTTTCTTCCCTGCGCATCTCTAATATGTGTACTGAATTTTATATATATATATATATATATATATATATATACATACACACACACATATACTATATATATATATATATATATATATATATATATATATTTATTTATTTATATTTTTATATATAAATACCTGTAAATATGTGTAAATATGTGCCTGTATGTATATATACATGTGTGTTTATATGTTTTAATCTGTAAATATGTATGTGCAATACATACATACATATATACACATTCACATTTACATACACACACACACACATATATATATATATATATATATATATATATATATATATATATATATATATATATATATATATATATATGAAGAAGAGAGAGACGCACTCAGCTTAGACGACAAAACAGAAGTTAGAATAACTGCCATGTCTGTTCATTTTCAGTGCCACTCTGGGTGCATACTCTTTTAGCACATACTCACCTAGATTACGAGTTTTGCGTTAGAGCCTGTGCGGTGCTAACGAGCAGTTCATGCTCACCGCTCACTTGCAGACAGCGCTGGTATTACAGTTTTTACAAACCCAGCTTTAACCGCAAAAAAGTGAGCGAAGAGCAAAATTTTGCTCCACATCTTACCTCAATACCAGCGCTGCTTACGTAGCGGTGAGCTGGCTAAATGTGCTCGTGCACGATTTCCCCATAGGAATCAATGGGGGAGAGCCGGCTTAAAAAAAAACTAACAGCGTAAAGCTCCTAGCACAGCCCCATTGATTCCTATGGGGAAATACATTTTATGTCTACACCTAACACCCTAACATGAACCCCGAGTCTAAACACCCCTAATCTTACACTTATTAACCCCTAATCTGCTGCCCCTGACATTGCCGACACCTGCATTATATTATTAACCCCTAATCTGCCGCTCCGGACACTGCCGCCACGTACATTATACTTATGAACCCCTAATCTGCTGCCCCCAACATCGCCGAACCCTACATTCTATTTATTAACCCCTAATCTGCCGCCCCCAATGTTGCCGCAACCTAATGCACTTATTAACCCCTAATCTGCTGCCCCCAATGTCACCACCACTATAATAAAGTTATTAACCCCTAAACCTAAGTCTACCCTAACCCCCCTAACTTAAATATAATTACAATAAATCTAAATAAAATTACTACAATTACCTAAATAATTCCTATTTAAAACTAAATACTTACCTATAAAATATACCCTAAGATAGCTACAATATAACTAATAGTTACATTGTATCTAGCTTAGGGTTTATTTTTATTTTACAGGCAACTTTGTATTTATTTTAACTAGGTACAATAGTTATTAAATAGTTATTAACTATTTAATAACTACCTAGTTAAAATAAAGACAAAAGTACCTGTAAAATAAAACCTAACCTAAGTTACACTAACACCTAACACTACTCTATAATTAAATAAATTAACTAAATTAAATACAATTAATTACAATTAATTAAAATTATCTAAAGTACGAAAAACCCCCCACTAAATTACAGAAAATAATAAAATAATTACAAGATTTTTAAACCAATTACACCTACTCTAATCCCCCTAACAAAATAAAAAGCCCCAAAATAAAAAAAAGCCCTACCCTATACTAAATTACAAATAGCCCTCAAAAGGGCCTTTTGTGGGGTATTGCCCCAAAGTAATCAGCTCTTTTACCTGTAAAAAAAAAGTACAAATACCACCCCCCAACATTAAAACCCACCACCCTCACAACCAACCCTACTCTAAAACCCACACAATCCCCCCTTAGAAAAACCTAACACTAAACCCTTGAAGATCACCCTACCGTGAGATGTCTTCACCCATCTGGGCAGAAGTGGTCCTCCAGATGGGCAGAAGTCTTCATCCAAGCGGGCATAAGTGGTCCTCCAGACGGGCAGAAGTCTTCATCCAGACGACATCTAATATCTTCATCCATCCGGTGCGGAGCGGGTCCATCTTCAAGACATCCGACGCGGAGCATCCTCTTCATCCGGAGTCTTCTTACTAAATGATGGTACCTTTAAGTGACGTCATCCAAGATGGCGTCCCTTCATTTCCGATTGGCTGATAGAAGTCAATTCCGTGCTACACAAGTTGAACAATGGCACTACTCTGGCTTTTCCTTATTCAATAAATGTGATAATAGGGAATAGTGAATAGTTAATCCCAATGTAAAAAAGGAAATGGTGCTGAGAAGTCAATTGGAATTAAGGTAGAAAAAATCCTATTGGCTGATGCAATCAGCCAATAGAATGCGAGCTCAATCCTATTGGCTGATTGCATCAGCCAATAGGATTTTTTCTACCTTAATTCAGATTGACTGATTCTATCAGCCAATCGGAATTGAAGGGATGCCATCTTGGATGACGTCACTTAAAGGTACCGTCATTTAGTAAGAAGACTAAAGAAGAAGAGGATGTCCCACGTCGGATGTCTTGAAGATGGACCCGCTCCGCCGCGTAGGGTGATCTTCAAGGGGTTAGAGTTAGGTTTTTTTAAGGGGGGATTGGGTGGGTTTTAGAGTAGGGTTGGTTGTGTGGGTGGTGGGTTTTAATGTTGCGTGGGTATTTGTACTTTTTTTTTACAGGTAAAAGAGCTGATTACTTTGGGGCAATGCCTCGCAAAAGGCCCTTTGAAGGGCTATTTGTAATTTAGTGTAGGGTAGGGCTTTTTATTTTGGGGGGATTTTTTATTTTGTTAGGGGGATTAGAGTAGGTGTAATCAGTTTAAAAATCTTGTAATTATTTAATTATTTTATTATTTCTGTAATTTAGTGGTTTTTTTTCGTACTTTAGATAATTTTATTTAATTGTAATTAATTGTATTTAATTTAGTTCATTTATTTAATTATAGAGTAGTGTTAGGTGTGAGTGTAACTTAGGTTAGGTTTTATTTTACAGGTACTTTTGTCTTTATTTTCACTAGGTAGTTATTAAATAGTTAATAACTATTTAATAACTATTGTACCTAGTTAAAATAAATACAAAGTTGCCTGTAAAATAAAAATAAACCCTAAGATAAGACTATTAGTTATATTGTAGCTATTTTAGGGTTTATTTTATAGGTAAATATTTAGTTTTAAATAGGAATAATTTAGTTAATTGTAGTAATTTTATTTAGATTTATGGTAATTATATTTAAGTTAGGGGGTTAGGGTTTAGGGTTAGACTTAGGTTTAGGGGTTAATACATTTAATATAGTGGCAACTTTGGGGGCGGCAGATTAGGAGTTAATAAATGTAGGTAGGTGTCGGTGATGTTAGGGATGGCAGATTAGGGGTTAATAATATTTAACTAGTGTTTGCGATGCGGGAGTGCGGCGGTTTAGGGGTTAATATATTTATTATAGTGGCAGCGATGTCCAGTTCGGCAGATTAGGGGTTAAAATATTTATTTTAGTGTTTGCGATGTGTGTGGGGGCCTCGGTTTAGGGGTTAATAGGTAGTTTATGGGTGTTAGTGTACTTTTTAGCAGTTTAGTTAAGAGTTTTATGCTACAGCGTTGTACCATAAAACTAACTACTGACTTTAAAATGCAGTACCAGGCTTGACAGGAGAGAGTCTACCGCTCACTTTTGGTCAGACTCGTAATACCGGCGCTATGCAAGTCCCATTGAAAAAAGAGGATACGCAATTGACATAAGTGGATTTGCGGTATTTCCGAGTCTGGCCAAAAAGTGAGCGGTACACCTGTACCTGCAAGACTCGTAATACCAGCGGGTGCTAAAAAAGCAGCATTTTTACCACCTAGGTGCAGCTTCTTTTAGCCCAGTAATGCTTTTCACAGAGAAGAACTTTCCTGTAGTATATCAGTCTGATCCTGCCTATTACGGTCAGTCCAGCACCGAAATACCAGGCAATTCCTCTCTGAACAAGGAACACAGCAACCCCAGACGATCGTTTCGGCCATTACTCATTACCCAGGTGGTAAATTGCCATAGAACAGGCTAACAATAGTATTGATGCTGCACCCAGGTGGTAAATCCCCATAGAACAGGCTAACAATAGTATTGAGCCGGTTGTTCGTTCCTGTGAGTGTGCTTCTCTCTGTGTGTATTTAGTCTCCCTATGGGAAAAAGGGGAAACCAGACGTGGACTCCTTGCTCAGTGTGCCTAGAGGAATATGGCTACACCTCACTGACGAGGCCCAATGAAGGCCGAAATGATCATCTGGGGTTGCTGTGTTCCTTGTTCAGAGACGAATTGCCTGGTATTTCGGCGCGGGACTGACCGTAATGTGCGGGATCAGACTGATATATTACAGGAAATTTCTTCTCTGTGAAAAGCATTACTGGACTAAAAGAAGCTGCACCCAGGTGGTAAATCGCCATAGAACAGACTAACAATAGTATTGAGCCAGTTGTTCGTTCCTGTGAGTGTGCTTCTCTGTGTGTATATATATATATATATATATACATACACAGGTGGCCTTCGTTTTACAACGGTTCAATTTACACTGTTTAAGAATAACCTTTTTTTCCAGTCATGTGACTGCTATTGAAAAGCATTGAGAAGCAGTGCATTTATTAAAATAGCCAGTAGGTGGAGCTGTCCGCTTGTGTTGCAGCAAAGCCAAGCAAGCTGAAATTAATCAGTTTAACCAGACCTGAGCTATCGAGCAGATTTCAAAGGAACAAGATTTTCCTGTCTATAAATCAGTCCAGATTGGAATGCATAGAAAGAACTGTTTGCAGAAAAATGCAAGTGAAGTCTGTGTTGTGTGATTATTTTATTAGGTTTATAATGCTGTTTTGCAAATGTTTTTGTTCATTTAACTTAGTTTAATTATGTATTCTGTGTTGTGTGATTATTTTATTAGGTTTATAATGCTGTTTAGCATTTAAAGTCTTAATTTCAAAGCTTTAAAAATAATGTATTCAGTGTTACTTATGACAATTTTGAGAGGGGCCTGGAACCTATCTCCCTCACTTTCCATTGACTTACATTATAAACTGGGTTTCAATTTACAACGGTTTCGATTTACAAACTGAGGGCTACCTGTAAATATATATATACACTGGTATTCTAATACTCTAAAAAACATTTTAAAAAACACTTTAAAAAAACACTTTAACCAGCGAACTAGTTTGATTGTTTGTTGTACATCAACCCCTATTGTTTCTATCTTTCTAAGCAATTTGTGTATATAGGTACATTTCCCCTTTTAACCAACATAGCCATATGTGAAAGTTGAGAATCTTTATAGTGATTCTATTATTGTAGTTCGATAGTACTAGAACCGGACGGATCATGTTATCCCTCTGTTTACTAAATGTATAGAATGAAGTTTCTACAATAGTACTCGATTACATCTCAAAATATCTATTTCTGGGTCTTTAAATTTCTCTTGCATGTTTTACCTTACAAGCATAGCGGATGTATACGTTTAATTTCATGTATAAGCATTGGTAAATAAGTAATGTATATGGATTACTACACAAATGTATAATCAAGAGGCATGTATGTTTAAAGTGTATATGGGGTTAAAAAGCCCCAAGCACAACTTGTGTAACAAATTAAAGTTTTAACCAATAGTATTTGTCCAGCTGCCTTAAATAGGTAGGCTGTGATTTTACCTGCAGCTATGATTACGCCTTGAGTGGCGAAACATGTCAGCAGCAGCCTTTGTTTGCAAGTTGTCCTGTGAATTTTAATGATCATGTATAACATGGATTTTTAACAAGAATAAAATCGAGGTTGGAAATTGGAGAAGCCGTTTGCATTCGTTTTTTTCTTTTATATATATATATATATATATATATATATATATATATATATATATTTAAATTTAAACGCACCATTTCCGTTTTGGCCTGATATTAAAGCAAGATGGAGACTACGGGTTTCTATTTAAAGGACTTATGATATTTTCTTGTATTGGATTTACTGAAACTGTAAAGCGTGAAACAGTTCACGCACAACATTCCATCTGCATAGATATGTTCAAATGAGAAAGAGCTATTGTGACTGGATTTTTATATACGTTCACGGCAGTGCATTTTACAGTGCTTGTGCCAACATTATTGAACTCCTGAAAGGAATTACACCATTGTGAAGATTAGTTCAATAATGTAGGCACAAACACTATACTATAAGTATGAATAGATTTTAAATATATCAATACCAGGTAAGCTAATACACCTCTAAAATGTCTCCTGTAGCAATTTTAGAGTGCTTTGCACATGTGCAAGATAATAGACTGTTTACAACTAGTTTTTCTAAGATGTCCAAAATTCCATTCAGAGGCTTTTCCAAGCGCCATGAGATTGTGGCTTGAAAAGTCAAAACTGGTCTCGAAAGTGGATTGTGATCAACAAAGACCTTTTCAGGCCTGTAGTAAAAATAGAGCTTTCAGTGAGGATCTAAAAACGTGATCACAGGTTATTAGGATGAGTTCAAGATATTTCACTTACATTTTACACCAATCATGAGGAATTCATAAATACTTTATTGAGTCTATGAAGAATCTTGACTCAACTTTCTTTTTTTCCTCATGTTAAAGTGGATTAGTTTATTGTGGGAGATGTTTTCTTTAATTTATTTGTTCTGGAACATTTTAGTAATGCCAGTGTTTGTCACAGTGGAGCTTGTTCTATGCACTGAGGAAAATTGTTAGAAGATGCTGCCCCATTGATTATAACTGTACTCTACATACATTGGGCCGATTTACTAAGCAGCGGATGCTGCTCATTCCGCGCAAGCCTTACGGTTTGCCGGAAGCAGGAGTTAAGAAGCAGCGTTCATAAGACTGCTGCTCCTTAACCCAACCCGTCCACCACCTCTGAGGTGCCGGACTGCAATCATCCCAATCAGATATGACTGGGATGATTGACACCCCATGCTAGAGGCCGATTGGCCGCAAATGTGCAGGGGGGGCATTGCACAAGCATTTCACTAGAAATGCTTGTGCAATGATAAATGCAGACAGCGTATGCTACAGTGAATCATGTCCGCCCGCCATTTGTTAAATCTACCCCATCATCTCAACTCACTGATATGATGAAAAGTGAGTATAACAAATAAGTACTGATAGTTATGGGCCACCTTAGTTGCACAAACTGACTGCAACTAGCATGTTTATTAATACAGGGCACCTGTTTTCCTGCATTCAGAGTGAGTGAGGCAGCATCCACTTTTAGAATGTAATATTGCTCAAGAAATAACTTGTAGTGCAGCCTCTTGCTCTTGTTTAACCAGTTGCATAAGAGCAAGGTTTTTCAATCATTCCAGATGGATCAGTTTACCATGTTTTAAGTCTGAAACTTCTGATGTGATCGAGCGATTAGAAAGCTGTAAGGGCTCTGAAGATATCTCTGCAGACTCATAAATGGAGCCCAATGAATCGATTATAACATATTTAATAATCATTGAAACATGTAGATTTCCTATGTCCAAGTGATAATTTCAGTAATGAATCTGGAATAAAATACTGACAACTAGAAGCATTCTCAAAAATATATACATTGTTCAATGTGTATAAGACTAATTTCAAAGTCCTATTTTTAGCTATGTTAGTAGGCTTTTATATCGGTATACCAGAGTTGTCAAACCAGACAGTTTGTGTTATAGTGAAAAATTGTATTTAATTAACACGTATATCATAGTAGATTTATTTTTAATGGCATTTACTGTGACATCATCAGATATGCAAATTAATGCACATTATTAAATTGTTTTTGAAGTTGGCAGGTCTGATATATTGATGTTGACAGATTGTGCATAAGAAGCTCTGGTGTTTAACCCATTCATTATCAAAAACAACAAAACCACTTTCATAAAACATCAAAGTGTTTAAATCAAGCATTTTTAAATATTTGATAAAATAAATAATCTGTTTAATTTATATCTATAAATGGGTCACTAGAATGAGCAAAGAGTGACTGCGTGGAATATAGCAATGTTAAGTCTGTAATCTACACTTCCACTTGGAAATCTTACATTTTTCAGGACTAAATTACAGGAAATGGGGGCAAAGTAAATAATGAAATATGTTGCAAATGTTTTTTTTTAACTACACATAATTAAGCATTTTATATTAAAAATGTTCAATGCCCCTTTAAGACAAATTTTCTCAACCTCTTAAGCAGAAGTTCCCTTATAGATCTTACATATTTTGGGCTAGATTTCAAGTGAGGTGCAAGTGTTTTTGTGCAAGTGATATTTTGTTTACGCGATCCGTTTTGATTGCTTTTATATTACAAGTTGAGCGAAATGTACGCTACAACTCTTACTGAGATTTCAGAGCTGTGGTTATAATGTTTTGCAAAACTAAAATGTTGCACAAAATACTTCAAAACTACAGTACAAAGTACAGTACACTCATAATAACACCATCTAATAAAAATTATTTACAAAACTATTGCACAAAAAAGCTATAAGGGCTCAAAGATATGAGGTCTTGTTATGAATAAAAGCTGCCAAAGTACTTTAACATAGAGATGCATACAGATACATTGCTAAAGAGGTATTTGTTAGGGATGGGCGAATGTTTCACAACATTCAAAAAATGAAACGAATTTGTTTGAATTTCGAATGTTTACATAACATTCTAACATTCGATTTTTGAATGTTCGGTTTCAAATTTTACGATTACATTCAAAAATATTCATTTCGAAAAATTCGAATTTATATTTGTAATAGTATTTCTAATGCTTTCTTTAAATGTAATATTCGAATTATGCAATATTCGAATTTGAAAAATTTGAATTTATATGTTTGTAATAGTATTTCTAATGCTTTCTTTAAATGTAATATTCGTATTATGCAATATTCTATATAGAAACATTTGAAATGATATATTTGTATCTATTATGTATCAATTTACTAGATTCCCTCCCTACCGCATGAACTATTGAACTTCTGAATAGTATTTGTTAAATAGAATGTTAAATTCGAAATTTCGAATGTGGACATTCAATATAATTATAAACATTCGAATTCGAAAGTGACATTCGAAAACTGTAAATAGCATTCGATTATAGAATTTTTAAGAATATTCGTTCTTATCAACATTCGGATTTATAATTTGAATTTTGGTAATAACATTCGTTCTAACATTCGAATTCAGAAATTTACACATTCGCCCATCCCTAGTATTTGTATGTATAATATATATATCTTTAACTTTGTATTTACTGTAAATATTTCACATTCCAATGTTCTGCACATAGCAGAATATGTTCTATGTATTTTTAAATATTAAATATATATCTCTCTCTATATATCTATACCTGTATATAATCATATATATATAGGTATAAATATATATTTGTTTAAAAAAACATCAGATATTTGTAGAGATATTTAATTATGAATAATTAGAATATATTCCATTATGTTAAGAACATTGGAATATGAAATATTAATATTTTCATGTTGGGTTAGTGCGATTGCGAAAATGCGATTGTATTTGCGCTATAGTCAAGTGTTAGTTTTTTCCACTTTTTTTTCTACATTGAGTTCTTTTGGGGAATACGTGAACGTGCATGCATGATTTAATGTTCAGACTTATGTGCTAGTCAAGTTACCGTTTACACAAAATACGTTTTTTTTTTACTTGTAATACCAGCGCAACTCGACAAGTGCAGAAAGCTTAACTCTAACCAAGTTTTCACGATTGCGAAAACGCAATATACCATGCCACTTATAATCTAGCCCTTATTATCTGTAACTGCAGCATGTAACTATTATTGGGTAAGAGTCAACAAAACACATTTAAAGGGACAGCCTAGTCAAAACTAAACTTTCATGATTCAGATAGGGCATGCAATTTTAAACAACTTTCCAATTTACTTTTATAATCAAATTTGCTTTGTTCTCTTGGTATTCTTTGTTCAAAATTAAACCTAGGTAGGTTCATATGCTAATTTCTAAGCCCTTGAAGGCCACCTCCCATCTCAGTGCCTTTTGACAGTTTTTCACAGCTAGACAGCGCTAGTTCATCTGAGCATATAGATAACATTGCGCCCACTCCCGTGGAGTTATTTATGAGTCAGCGCTGATTGGCTAAAATGCAAGTCTAGCAAAAGAACTGAAATAAGGGGGAAGTCTGCAGAGGCTTAGATACAGGTAATCACAGAGGTAAAAAGTATATTAATATAATCGTATTGGTTATCCAAAACTGGGGAATGGGTAATAAAGGAATTATGTATCGCTTTAAACAATTAAAATTCTGGAGTGGACTGTCCCTTTAAGAATCTAATATTTTGCTGAAAGCCCCCCCCCAAAAAAACCTGCATTATCACCACTCAAAAATGGTAAATTTCAAAGAGATTAGTACCCGCCCCTTCACAGAGCAGCAAATATCAATGGAGATTTTTCTATCTACTTTATAGGTACAGTCTAGTCAAAATTAAACTGTCTTGATTCAGATAGGGCATGTTATGTTAAACAGCTTTCAGATTTACTTTTATCATCAAATGTGCTTTGTTCTCTTGGTATTCGTAGTTGAAATTTAAAGGGGCAATAAAGGGACATGAAAACCAAAACATTTATTTTGTGATTCTGACAGAATATACATTGGTGGGTACAAGGGTATAAAGCTAACATGATGGGTATAAAAGGAAAGAATAGGTTAATTATGTAAGGGTAGTATGATGTTAAGGCATTGGGATCAAGACTTTGATTAAATAGTAGCGGAAGATTTCTTGGGTATATCATTTTTGAGTTGAGGTAGCTAGGGTTGGCTTGGTCATTCAATCGATACTAGTTAGTATTAATCATCACATGGAGGGGACACTGTACTGTAAAACTGGTTTACCCTTAAAGGGACAGTATACACTAATTTTCATGTAAAGAATACTATGCACAGATACTAATATAACAATCCAGTATAAAACATTTTAAAAACATACTTAGAAGCTTCCAATTTAGCACCGTTGATGAGGTTAGGCTGGGGCACCCACTTAAAGGGACTGAGGGCAGATCCTCCCCCCTCCTCCCCTTCCCTGCATATGAAAGACCCATTATACAAACAGAAGCAATCTGACGTCTGTATACATCAGTATAAATTTAAAACTTTGGGGCTTGGCTAGGAGTCTGAAAATCAGCACAATATTATTAAAAAATAAGCAAAACTATAATTTTTTTTTTTTTTTTAAAAAACACACCAAGATGGGCTATATAAATGGATCATCTACAAAACATTTATGCAAAGAAAAATCTAATGTATAATTTGCCTAATGTCCCTTTGACTTATTATACCAGAGTATTATTATATGTATGTACAAACTGCTACTTTAGCCTTATTTCTGTATTTAAGACACTGTTTTTGTTTATTGAAACCTTAAACTGTTGATCTCGAGAACATGCACATATAAATTGGGTACAGGAAGAGAAGACTTCTTTAGATTATCTCTTTTTATATACATAAAGACCTCCTTAACTTACCTATAGCTATGTATAAACAAAGACGAATACTTAGGTACTGAAATTGTGGCATAAGAATAGTCATTGGGAAAATATTAAATGGACAATGTATTAAAAAAGTAGCTGATGAAGAGATAATTATGGCACAGATTTTCTAAACCTCTCCAGATCAATCGTTGTTTTTCACGCCGACCCTCGCAGGGGCTGCCATGGTAGAATTATTGTAAAGAAAAGGGGCAGTCCCTGGGAGCGGCGAGATGGCTCCTATACAATATGTAATGGAGCTCAGTGGATAGGGACACTCCGCTCCATAGAGCGAAGTTAGCAGCGAGCAGAGGGGCACTTTAAAAAGTAAATCCTCCAGCCAATATAAATCATATTATGCTGCTTTCTGCGTATAGCATCTTACAATCACTAAGTATTTAGAGAAAAGCTTTCCACCTTCTTACTGGCGGGAAAAAACTGTGAGATCTGCAAATCTTTACAGAATTATGTTGGGTTTTGTGAGACCATTTCATATATGCCCCTGGAACTCTCATGTTTAGCCCATTTTTCGCAAAAACAGTTGCTCTTTGTATTTTGTACTTAAAAGTACAAAATGTTTTTTTGCACATCCGGTGTACTTACGTTTTGTTATCTTTTTTGATGCACCTGAACACTTTTCTTCTGCCTATTTTTATGTGAATGGTTCAATTATTCATTTTGTATGATTTTTAAATTATGAATTTAATTGTGCACTTTTGTAATATTTGCATCTCCTTCCCATACAAAAATGCAGTATACGCCCCTTATCGAGAGACCCTCTTTTCAGGGTAAAAAGTGTCTTTATAGAATTCCACCAAGCAAATAGAAGGGCTGGTGAGCATTCTTATAGAATCTCACCAGCCCAGAGAGCTTTAGAGAATTGGCCTCAAAATTCCAAGCACTGGGAACGACATACCATAATTTCTGTTGATACCTCTTATTTACATAACTTATCTATAGATAATACTACAGTGTTCTTATTTTCAGTATAGGTGGTGATTTCAACAGGCAAAACAGCCATTTCAAATAGCAAAATAAAGGTAAATGAGCCATGTGTAAACAATTTAAAGGGGCATTAAACCCAATTTATTTTTTCATGATTTAGGTAGACTGGTTACTTCTATTATCTAAAAGATGTTGAAAGATATACCTAGGTAGGCTCAGGAGCTGCTGATTGGTGGCCAGGCTGAACATATATGCCTCATGTTATTAGCTCATTTCATGCATTCAGCTAGCTCCCAGTAGTGCAATGCTGCTTTTTTGACAAAGGATACCAAGAGAATTAAGCAAATTACATAATAGAAGCAAATTGGAAAGTTGTTTAAAACGGTACTCTCTATCTGAATCATGAAAGAAAAATAAAATGGTGTTTCATATCCCTTTAATATAATCCAGTAGGTAAAATGGATTATTTGAATTGCAAGGGGAGAAAAAGTTACAGCACAAGGTCCCTTTAACACCTGCAAAAAGCTTACTTCTTCAAATGTAGCCAGCACGGCAAAGCATGATCAGAGCCGCAGAAAAGAGCAGTTCTTACTATGTCTATGTTGTGCACGTTACTGTGACACACTGAATACTTTTGTGAAAGGCCATCAATCCTTTACATACAATAACACTTGCTAAATGTGTAAATCTTGCAGGAGAAGCAGTGTTATTAAATTATTTACAGTCTAATTAATTCCAAACATCCTACACCTAGATAATTGCCCACAACTATCCATCTGTTATTTTCTTTCTTCTTTCTGGCTGCTGTACCCTCTCTTTTCCTAATGTACATTATGTTTTTATTTTTTTTTGTTACTTCCAAAGAAAGTGTTTCTGAATTAAAATCCTTTTTATAAGTTTGCCTTTTCTCTTCTTTCAGTGGGCATTCCATGCTACCAACAGAACTTCTCTGAAAGTGGGTACAAAACTCGGAATTCAGCTGAAGATTCTGGACATCAATGATAATATCCCAGAGTTTGGTGCCAAGACTTACACGGTTTCTGTTAATGAAAGCTTTTCGCAAGGTACAGTGCAGCAGAACGCTATAGACCATCTGCTAGCGGTAGTGCGGGTCAGCTTGTGTGCTCTCGCTGGTTCCCAGTTAATTGCAGAGCTAAGCTCTAACAAACATTCACACATTTTCCCAAAGCCTAATTGCTATCTGATGTACAGATAATGAAAAAAACACGCTCATCAAGCTCTAACACAAAGCTCTTTGCTTCTAAAAATGTTCTCTTTTCATTTTCTTACCAGCAGTCAACAAATAAATGTTTCACCCCACATGTCACACACTGCATTGATTAATGCTGACTTTTTTTGTATGGTTTTCAATCCTTATGCACAAAAATAAAGAACGAAAAAAAAGAAAATAACAGTTCTATGGACAAGAAAAGTTGACATACAATAAATAGCACAATTTTTTTTATTTAGCAATTTTTTTTTTTTTATTTTTTTTTTAAATTGGACATTTGGAAAATTACTTTTGATTTTTAAAAGTAACAATCTAACACAATACAAAAAAAATTGTATTGTGTTTACAGTATGCAGATTATATATAAAAATCCAATCCAATATAAAGTGCTGAATGGCATTTTTTAAGTATTTCAAACGAGTCTTCCACTGTAATGTATAATACATTTTAGCAATCAGAATCCAAGATGTCAATTATAGTCTATGGGAGCTATTATTATGTGCTACTGTTACAGAAGCATTAGTTATTTTGTTGTGAAGAGCTTATTTCCCAGCAGCAATGCCTGAACCAGCAAGCCAGCGCCTAAGAAGGGCTCCAAGAAAACCGTAACAAGTTTCATTTCATAAAGAGTTAACTCTTTTTTTTTCAGCTTTTAGAAACTATTGTCTAATCACCTCTGGAGCCAGACTGCTAATTGATAAGATGAACTTGTAAACTTGTTATCTTAAGTACTGTAATCCTATTGTGGCCTGTCAAAGGACAGTGCTCTCTATCTAAATGTGTGATGGGGGATTTTGTGCTTCCCCCCCTCTCCCCCTGGGAGTGCCCTGTGTGCATGTAACCTTAATAAAAAGCAGGCTGGGCATCCCAGTCCTGAGTTCTTGTTTTGACCCTCAATCGCAGCGTTGACTCGTTTTTGTGGGCAGAAGGGTATCCTAGCTGTACTGCAGCTAAGGGAGATTATTCTATATTTGCGAGACTCATATAGAATACTATGGAAAGCAGCTTCTCCCCTCTTTAGCAATAGGGATCCAGGCTACTAAGCGGTCCATCTCTCAGCGAGACTAAGGGTAACCGTAACATTTGGCGGCAGCGGCGGGATTTTCCTGGATTTCCTAGGAGAGGTACAGAACGGATGGAGAGCGCTTACGAAAAATTGAAGCGTACCACCCTAAAGGATTTACTTGAAAGCAGAGGGGGGTACGCCAGCAACCGGCCGAGGAGAGAGCTGATCGCAGAATTGACCGAACTGGATCAGAGCTTCACAATGGCGGAAACACCGACCACGATTAGTGACGAAAAAACCAGGATTGTTCGGGAAAGGCTCTCATTATACGGGCCGAACCCCTCCATGGAATTGGTACAGCAGTTGATGGCGGAGGCGGACGAGGATATACGAGAGACTCGAGCCCACGAACTCAACCTAGCGAACGCACACCGCAATGCTGAAGCCCCGCAGGTAATCATCCCTGTCGAAAATGCTGGGAGGCCCAAGATACCCTATGCGGCATTTCGACCCTTCCTAGAGAGCGAGACAGGGATTGATGAATATTTGGCGGACTTCGAAAGGCAATGTGCCCTGCACCAGATTCCCAACAGAGAGTGGCCCACGATATTGTCTGGGAAACTATCCGGGCGAGCCCTGGAAGCCTTTCGTACTCTGGGTGCTGAGGAAGTGACACAGTATGAGCTAGTTAAGGAGACACTGTTGCGACGGTACGCTGTAACTCCGGACACGTATCGCCGACAGTTTCGGGGCACGGAAAAGAAGCCTAACGATACCCATATGGAATGGGCGCACCGAATGCGGAGAGCGGCAAATCACTGGCTGAGCGGAAGTAAAGCGGTGACTGGGGAGGAAATTTTACAATTGTTTCTCTTAGAACATTTTTATAATGGCATGGAACAGCAAGGGAAGGAATGGCTGCGAGACAGGCGGCCTTCTACCTTAGAAGAAGCAGCCAAATTGGCCGATGAACATTATGACTCCCGTCTTCACGAACCCATGAACTACCGAGCTCCAGCACGGGTCGAACCCAGAGAGGTTTACCGTGCACCCCCTCGTGCTGAATTCCGAGCCCCGGTGCCCACAGGGCCCGTCCGACACTCAGGACCACCCAATAACAGCTCTGAGCGTCCCAGACCGACTTGCCACCGATGCAAGCAACCAGGGCATTTCATGGCTAGCTGCCCCCTTAATACGCACCAGACACCCAGGAATTACAATTACCCCTCTGGGTCCTATCGTCCGGCCCGGGCCCTCTGTGTTAACCAAGAGGCCCCTATGGAGGGATATGTGGGGCCGCTTCACGAGGCAGACCCTGTATATGCTGCCTCAGATAACCGCCAGCACCATCGGCAGAGGGTATGGCTCGAGGGGCGATCTACCGAGGGATTGCGAGACACAGGGGCTACTATCACGCTGGTACAGAGTCATTTGGTGCCAGAGCACAAGCGATCTGGACAGACTGTGGCCGTTAGAGTGGCGGGGGGGGATGTGTACAAAATTCCAACAGCTAAAGTGCATCTTGATTGGGGAGCGGGAAAGGGGGCTGTGAACGTGGGCCTAATGGATAATTTACCTGCCGAAGTACTACTGGGCAACGATTTGGGCCCCATGACTTCTGCCTATGCTCCAGTATGCAACAACGAGGCAGACCCAGTGACTACACGGGCCCAAGCCCGGACGGAGCGAGAGCTTTCACCAGTGCGGGAGACACAGGTAAGACCTACCCCGACCTTGCCTGACAGGTTAGGCCCCATACCCTGGGACACCCCAGATGCTTTCGAGGCAGAGTCTAAGACTGACCCGACCTTACAAAAGTACCGGGAACGAGCAGAGACCGGAGGGGGCGGGGCAGATAACGAAACATTCTTATGGGAAAAAGGGAAACTATACCGCTGGACAGAGAAAAGGGGACAGCGTAGGCGACAGCTGGTAGTGCCCCACAAATACCGTCAAGAAATCCTCAAAATAGGCCACGACATCCCCTTAGCAGGCCACCTAGCCGTTACCCGTACCCTACACCGCATTACTCACACGTTCTTTTGGCCAGGGGTGCACGCTGACGTTAGAACTTACTGTAACACCTGCGATGTGTGTCAATGAGTAGGAAGGCGAGGCGATCACCCTAAAGCCCAGCTAGTAAATATGCCCATTGTAGAGGAACCCTTCAGCCGGGTTGCTATTGACCTAGTGGGACCACTGGCTACCCCTAGTCCCTCCGGTAAGCGATACATTCTTACCGTAGTGGACTACGCTACCAGGTACCCAGAGGCTGTCGCCCTATCCAACATACAAGCGGATACGGTAGCGAATGCACTAGTACAGGTGTTCTCCCGGGTAGGATTTCCAAAAGAAATCCTATCCGACCGAGGCACCCAATTTACGGCTGAATTGACCCAACAACTCTGGCAGGTTTGCAAAATTAAGTCCCTCCTAAGCTCCCCATACCACCCCCAGACGAACGGGCTGTGTGAGAGGTTCAATGGGACCCTCAAGCAAATGCTCAAGACGTTCACTCAGGAATACCGAGACTGGGAACGCTTCCTGCCGCACCTCCTATTTGCTTATCGGGAGGTGCCCCAGGAAACGACAGGGTTCTCTCCCTTCGAGTTGCTCTACGGAAGAAAGGTACGGGGACCCCTAAACCTGATCCGGGAGCACTGGGAGGGAGAGATGGAGGCTGACGGTGTCCCAATTGTGCCATACGTGCTGGAACTCAGGGACCGAATGGAGCAATTAGCCAAATCCGTGCGGGCTAATCTCCAGTTGGCCCAGAGAAGACAGAAAGTATGGTACGATCGGGGGGCCCGAAAGAGAATCTTCACCATAGGACAAAAGGTGTTAGTACTTAAGCCGGTGAAGACAGACAAATTGCAGGTGTCCTGGCAGGGTCCCTACCAGATCGTAGAGAAAAGGGGAGACACCACTTATGTGATAGCTAGCTGCCACGACAACAATCTTAGAAAGACATTCCATGTAAACATGCTCAAGGAATATTTTGAGCGACCAGAGAACGTGACGGCCGTATGTTGTTCCCCTCAGGAAGACCCCGACAGTTTACCTATTCCAGACCTATTAGAAAAGAGCCTCCCCACAGGTATAGTGGCGCAGGTTCAGATAGGGGACCGACTTAGCCCCACTGAAAGGGAGCAGCTCAACCAACTCCTCCAGTCCAAACACCTCACCTTCTCCCCGAAGCCAGGGTACACTACTTTAACCACCCACCAGGTAGATACTCCGGGACAAGCTCCCTTGCGCCAGGCTCCGTACCGAATCCCCGAAGCAGTTAGGACAGGAATGAAGAAGGAGATCGATGAGATGCTCCAGCTCAGGGTAATTGAGCCCTCCGATAGTCCCTGGGCCTCCCCAGTTGTCTTGGTGCCCAAGAAAGATGGGACCACCCGGTTCTGCGTAGACTATCGGAGGCTCAATGAAAATACCGTGACGGACGCTTACCCTATGCCCAGGGTAGACGAGCTACTCGATCGTATAGCCAGGGGAAATTACCTGACCACTATTGACCTCTGCAAAGGTTACTGGCAGATTCCCCTGGCCCCGGAGGCTATCCCCAAGTCGGCATTCGTCACCCCATTCGGCTTATATCAGTTTAGGGTAATGCCGTTTGGGATGAAGAATGCCCCAGCTACATTCCAGCGCTTGGTGGATAGGCTCCTGGATGGCTTCCAGAGTTTTGCTTGCGCCTACCTGGACGACATAGCGATCCACAGTGAGTCCTGGGAGGACCACTTAGCTCATGTGGGAATGGTTCTGGATCAGATCCGGGCTGCTGGCCTGACTCTGAAGCCAGAAAAATGCCACTTTGGGATGGCCGAGGTACAGTACCTGGGTCACCGGGTGGGGTGTGGAAAGCAGCGACCAGAGCCGGCCAAAATAGAAGCTGTCGCCAATTGGCCCACCCCCATCACTAAGACTCAGGTCCTAGCCTTCCTGGGCACGGCAGGGTACTATAGACGGTTCGTACCAGACTACAGCACACTTACCAAACCCCTGACTGACTTGACCAAGAAGAACTTACCTCGACAGGTCCTGTGGTCTCCCCACTGTGAAACGGCTTTCCAGGCTCTCAAAAATGCTCTAATTAACGCTCCTGTCTTGGCGGCCCCAGCCCTTAACAAACGTTTTATCGTCCATACAGATGCTTCCATGTTCGGGCTGGGAGCCGTCCTCAGCCAAGTAGGCGAAGATGGAGGGGAGCATCCAGTTGCCTACATCAGCCGGAAGCTCCTGCCCCGCGAAGTCAGCTATGCAGCGGTCGAAAAGGAGTGTTTGGCTTTGGTGTGGGCATTAAAGAAATTGACTCCCTATTTATATGGTCAGGAGTTCACTCTGGTCACCGACCATAACCCGTTGGTGTGGCTGAACCGGGTCTCTGGAGATAACGGCAGGCTATTACGTTGGAGCTTATCGTTGCAAACCTTCAATTTCACCATTACTTACAGACCTGGGAAACAGAATGGCAACGCCGACGGGTTGTCCAGACAAACCGACCTCAGCCCCGCATAACCAGCGGTCTGGACAGCCTTAGTCTGCCCCGAAAAGGGGTCAGACCGTGTCTGCCAGAGTGTTCCACAGAAAGGGAGCAATGTTACAGAAGCATTAGTTATTTTGTTGTGAAGAGCTTATTTCCCAGCAGCAATGCCTGAACCAGCAAGCCAGCGCCTAAGAAGGGCTCCAAGAAAACCGTAACAAGTTTCATTTCATAAAGAGTTAACTCTTTTTTTTTCAGCTTTTAGAAACTATTGTCTAATCACCTCTGGAGCCAGACTGCTAATTGATAAGATGAACTTGTAAACTTGTTATCTTAAGTACTGTAATCCTATTGTGGCCTGTCAAAGGACAGTGCTCTCTATCTAAATGTGTGATGGGGGATTTTGTGCTTCCCCCCCTCTCCCCCTGGGAGTGCCCTGTGTGCATGTAACCTTAATAAAAAGCAGGCTGGGCATCCCAGTCCTGAGTTCTTGTTTTGACCCTCAATCGCAGCGTTGACTCGTTTTTGTGGGCAGAAGGGTATCCTAGCTGTACTGCAGCTAAGGGAGATTATTCTATATTTGCGAGACTCATATAGAATACTATGGAAAGCAGCTTCTCCCCTCTTTAGCAATAGGGATCCAGGCTACTAAGCGGTCCATCTCTCAGCGAGACTAAGGGTAACCGTAACAGCTACTATACAATTTGCTTATGACAGGACAGTTTACTAAGATATTTTTCTGACTAATTTAAACAGATGTTACTCAATAAGTAGCAGTCTCAGATTGTCAAACTACAGTTGCTACAACAGAGATACAGAAGAGTTCTGAGGTGTAGAAATGAGTGATCTAAACTATTTTAAAGGGACATTTTAATTGCAAAAATGGCATGCTCTAATTTGTTAGAAAACGTCTTGTTTGCATTACTGACCCCAGCTTACTATGGGGTCGATCACAATTTATTTCCAATCTTTTGGTCGCTGTTAGGCACTTTTTTTTATGTTTCAGCCAATAACAATCAATGTTTTTCATACCTGAAAATGTGATATCAACTTGCCATAAAAGGCTGTATGCTTAACATTGGTAAAAACGTTTGCTTGAGCACAATTGAATATAATGCAAGTCGGGTTAGCGTTTCTTCAGAGCTCTGGTTAACTGTTACACAAGACTAAAAAACTGCACAAGACACATCAAAAACACATTTTAATTTAAATGTACAGTTAAACTAATAATAACACTGTCTGCTAAAAATTATTTCTAAACAAAATTGCATTAAAAAGTTGTGTGTACATTTGTACTTATATCTTTATGTGTTCTACTGTATATGTGCTGTACATATTTCTCTTGTTAAGTGTATCCAGTCCACGGATCATCCATTACTTATGGGATATTAACTCCTCCCCAACAGGAAGTGCAAGAGGATTCACCCAGCAGAGCTGCTATATAGCTCCTCCCCTAACTGCCATTCCCAGTCATTCTCTTGCACCCAACGAATAGATAGGATGTGTGAGAGGACTGTGGTGATTATACTTAGTTTCATACCTTCAATCAAAAGTTTGTTATTTTATAATAGCACCGGAGTGTGTTATTCCTTCTCTGGTAGAATTTGAAGAAGAATCTACCTGAGTTTTTCTATGATTTTAGCCGGAGTAGTTAAGATCATATTGCTGTTTCTCGGCCATCTGAGGAGAGGTAAACTTCAGATCAGGGGACAGCGGGCAGATTAATCTGCAAAGAGGTATGTAGCAGCTTATTATTTTCTGACAATGGAATTGATGAGAAAATTCTGCCATACCAATATAATGTAAACTCAGCCTTAAATGCAGTAGCAGCAACTGGTATCAGGCTGTCATGTATGTATATTTTACACTTCAGTATTCTGGGGAATGGCACTTCACTGGAATTATACTGTATGCATAAAACTTTAGCCTAATTTGCAGGGACTAGCAACAAGCTTTTTAATAACACTCAATTTATTAATGTTAAACGTTTTTTGCTGGCATGTAAAATCGTTTAATTTTCTGAGGTACTGGGTGAAAAAATGTTTTGGGCACTATTTTTTTCCACTTGGCAGTCGTTTTATTTAATTTATGACAGTTTACTGATCTCTCTCACTGTTATGTGTGAGGGGGAGGGACCTTTTTTGGTGCTTTTGCTACGCATCAAAAAATTCAGTCAGAAGTTTATTGTCTTCCCTGCATGATCCGGTTCATCTCTACAGAACTCAGGGGTCTTCAAAACTTGTTTTGAGGGAGGTAATCACTCACAGCAGAGCTGTGAGATTGTAGTTGACTGTGATAAAAAAAAAAAAACGTTTATTTCTGTATTTTTTTTTTTTTTTTTTTCTGCTATCAGGGTTAGTTATCCTTTGCTAATGGGAGCAATCCTTTGCTAAAATTGTGTTTTTTACAAAGATTTGATGCTATAACTTTTCAGTTTATTAATTTTCAACTGTCATAACTTTTTCTGTGCTTCTTATAGGCACAGTACGTTTTCATATTATAGTAAATTACTTGAAAAGTATTTCCAAGTTGCTAGTTTATTTGCTAGTGTGTTAAACATGTCTGATTCAGAGGAAGATATCTGTGCTATATGTGCTAAAGCCAAAGTGGAGCCCAATAGAAATTTATGTACTAACTGTATTGATGCTACTTTAAATAAAAGTCAATCTGTACAAATTGAACATATTTCACCAAACAACGAGGGGAGAGTTATGCCGACTAACTCGCCTCACGTGTCAGTACCTGCATCTCCCGCTCGGGAGGTGCGTGATATTGTAGCGCCGAGTACATCTGGGCGGCCATTACAAATCACATTACAGGATATGGCTACTGTTATGACTGAAGTTTTGGCTAAATTACCAGAACTAAGAGGTAAGCGTGATCACTCTGGGGTGAGAACAGAGTGCGCTGATAATATTAGGGCCATGTCAGACACTGCGTCAGAATTTGCAGAACATGAGGACGGAGAGCTTCATTCTGCGGGTGACGGTTCTGATCCAAACAAACTGGATTCAGATATTTCAAATTTTAAATTTAAGCTGGAAAACCTCCGTGTATTACTAGGGGAGGTGTTAGCGGCTCTGAATGATTGTAACACAGTTGCAATACCAGAGAAAATGTGTAGGTTGGATAAATATTTTGCGGTACCGGCGAGTACTGACGTTTTTCCTATACCTAAGAGACTTACTGAAATTGTTACTAAGGAGTGGGATAGACCCGGTGTGCCGTTCTCACCCCCTCCGATATTTAGAAAGATGTTTCCAATAGACGCCACCACACGGGACTTATGGCAAACGGTCCCTAAGGTGGAGGGAGCAGTTTCTACTTTAGCTAAGCGTACCACTATCCCGGTGGAGGATAGCTGTGCCTTTTCAGATCCAATGGATAAAAAGTTAGAGGGTTACCTTAAGAAAATGTTTGTTCAACAAGGTTTTATATTGCAACCTCTTGCATGCATTGCGCCTGTCACGGCTGCAGCAGCATTTTGGTTTGAGTCTCTGGAAGAGACACTTGAATCAGCTCCATTAGATGAGATTACACACAAGCTTAAAGCCCTTAAGTTAGCTAACTCATTTATTTCAGATGCCGTAGTACATTTAACTAAACTTACGGCTAAGAATTCCGGATTCGCCATTCAGGCACGCAGAGCACTGTGGCTAAAATCCTGGTCAGCTGACGTTACTTCTAAATCTAAATTGCTTAATATACCTTTCAAAGGGCAGACCTTATTCGGGCCCGGGTTGAAAGAAATTATCGCTTACATTACAGGAGGTAAAGGCCATGCCCTGCCTCAAGACAGAGCCAAACCTAAGGCTAGACAGTCTAATTTTCGTTCCTTTCGTAATTTCAAAGCAGGAGCAGCATCAACTTCCTCTGCACCAAAACAGGAAGGAGCTGTTGCTCGCTACAGACAAGGCTGGAGACCTAACCAGTCCTGGAACAAGGGCAAGCAGGCCAGGAAACCTGCTGCTGCCCCTAAGACAGCATGAATCGAGGGCCCCCGATCCGGGAACGGATCTAGTGGGGGGCAGACTTTCTCTCTTCGCCCAGGCTTGGGCAAGAGATGTCCAGGATCCCTGGGCGTTAGAGATCATATCTCAGGGATAACTTCTAGACTTCAAATTCTCTCCCCCAAGAGGGAGATTTCATCTGTCAAGGTTGTCAACAAACCAAATAAAGAAAGAGGCGTTTCTACGCTGCGTACAAGATCTTTTATTAATGGGAGTGATCCATCCGGTTCCGCGGTCGGAACAAGGACAAGGGTTTTACTCAAATCTGTTTGTGGTTCCCAAAAAAGAGGGAACTTTCAGGCCAATCTTGGATTTAAAGATCCTAAACAAATTCCTAAGAGTTCCATCGTTCAAAATGGAAACTATTCGGACAATTTTACCCATGATCCAAAAGGGTCAGTACATGACCACAGTGGATTTAAAGGATGCTTACCTTCACATACCGATTCACAAAGATCATTACCGGTATCTAAGGTTTGCCTTTCTAGACAGGCATTACCAGTTTGTAGCTCTTCCATTCGGATTGGCTACGGCTCCGAGAATCTTCACAAAGGTTCTGTGTGCTCTTCTGGCGGTACTAAGACCGCAAGGAATTGCGGTAGCTCCATACCTAGACGACATTCTGATACAAGCTTCAAGCTTTCAAACTGCCAAGTCTCATACAGAGTTAGTACTGGCATTTCTAAGGTCGCATGGATGGAAGGTGAACGAAAAGAAGAGTTCTCTCTTTCCACTCACAAGAGTTCCCTTCTTGGGGACTCTTATAGATTCTGTAGAAATGAAGATTTACCTGACAGAAGACAGGTTAACAAAGCTTCAAAATGAATGCCGTGTCCTTCATTCCATTCAACACCCGTCAGTAGCTCAATGCATGGAGGTGATCGGCTTAATGGTAGCAGCAATGGACATAGTACCCTTTGCACGTCTACATCTCAGACCGCTGCAATTGTGCATGCTAAGTCAGTGGAATGGGGATTACTCAGACTTGTCCCCTACTCTGAATCTGGATCAAGAGACCAGAAATTCTCTTCTATGGTGGCTTTCTCGGCCACATCTGTCCAGGGGGATGCCATTCAGCAGGCCGGACTGGACAATTGTAACAACAGACGCCAGCCTACTAGGTTGGGGCGCTGTCTGGAATTCTCTGAAGGCTCAGGGACAATGGAATCAGGAGGAGAGTCTCCTACCAATAAACATTCTGGAATTGAGAGCAGTTCTCAATGCCCTTCTGGCTTGCCCCCAGTTAACAACTCGGGGGTTCATCAGGTTTCAGTCGGACAACATCACGACTGTAGCTTACATCAACCATCAGGGAGGGACAAGAAGCTCCCTAGCAATGATGGAAGTATCAAAGATAATTCGCTGGGCAGAGTCTCACTCTTGCCACCTGTCAGCAATCCACATCCCGGGAGTGGAGAACTGGGAGGCGGATTTCTTAAGTC
The DNA here is from genome assembly GCF_027579735.1 of Bombina bombina. NCBI lineage: Eukaryota > Metazoa > Chordata > Amphibia > Anura > Bombinatoridae > Bombina > Bombina bombina. Next base: position 964,140,453 of record NC_069499.1, read on the forward strand.
GTCAGACTTTTCATCCGGGGGAGTGGGAACTTCATCCGGAGGTCTTTGCCCAAATACTTCGACGTTGGGGCAAACCAGAGATAGATCTCATGGCGTCTCGACAGAACGCCAAGCTTCCTCGTTACGGGTCCAGATCCAGGGATCCGGGAGCGGTTCTGATAGATGCTTTGACAGCACCTTGGACCTTCGGGATGGCTTATGTGTTTCCACCCTTCCCGATGCTTCCTCGATTGATTGCCAGAATCAAACAGGAGAGAGCATCAGTGATTCTAATAACGCCTGCATGGCCACGCAGGACTTGGTATGCAGATCTAGTGGACATGTCATCCTGTCCACCTTGGTCGCTACCTCTGAAACAGGACCTTCTGATCCAGGGTCCCTTCAAACATCAAAATCTAATTTCTCTGAAGCTGACTGCTTGGAAATTGAACGCTTGATTTTATCAAAACGTGGTTTTTCTGAGTCAGTTATTGATACCTTAATACAGGCTAGGAAGCCTGTTACCAGAAAGATTTACCATAAGATATGGCGCAAATACTTATATTGGTGCGAATCCAAGAGTTACTCATGGAGTAAGGTTAGGATTCCGAGGATATTGTCTTTTCTACAAGAAGGTTTAGAAAAGGGTTTATCCGCTAGTTCCTTAAAGGGACAGATTTCAGCTCTGTCCATTCTTTTACACAAACGTCTGTCACAAGTTCCGGACGTTCAAGCTTTTTGTCAGGCTTTAGCTAGGATCAAGCCTGTGTTTAAAACTGTTGCTCCACCATGGAGTTTGAACTTAGTTCTTAATGTTTTACAGGGGGTTCCGTTTGAACCCCTTCATTCCATTGATATCAAGTTGTTATCTTGGAAAGTTCTGTTTTTAATGGCGATTTCCTCGGCTCGAAGAGTCTCTGAGTTATCTGCCTTACATTGTGATTCTCCTTATCTGATTTTTCATTTAGACAAGGTAGTTCTGCGTACTAAACCTGGGTTCCTACCTAAGGTGGTCACTAACAGGAATATCAATCAAGAGATTGTGGTTACATCTTTGTGTCCTAATCCTTCTTCGAAAAAGGAACGTCTGCTACACAATCTAGATGTAGTCCGTGCCCTGAAATTTTATCTACAGGCAACTAAGGATTTTCGACAAACGTCTTCCCTGTTTGTCGTTTATTCTGGTCAGAGGAGAGGTCAAAAAGCTTCGGCTACCTATCTCTCCTTTTGGCTTCGTAGCATAATATGGTTAGCCTATGAGACTGCTGGACAGCAGCCTCCTGAAAGAATTACAGCACATTCTACTAGAGCTGTGGCTTCCACTTGGGCCTTTAAGAATGAGGCTTCTGTTGAACAGATTTGCAAGGCTGCAACTTGGTCTTCTCTTCATACTTTTTCCAAATTTTACAAATTTGACACTTTTGCTTCTTCGGAGGCTGTTTTTGGGAGAAAGGTTCTTCAGGCAGTGGTTCCTTCCGTATAAAGAGCCTGCCTGTACCTCCCGTCATCCGTGTACTTTAGCTTTGGTATTGGTATCCCATAAGTAATGGATGATCCGTGGACTGGATACACTTAACAAGAGAAAACATAATTTATGCTTACCTGATAAATTTATTTCTCTTGTAGTGTATCCAGTCCACAGCCCGCCCTGTCACTTTAAGGCAGGTAATTTTTCCATTAAACTACAGTCACCACTGTACCCTATGGTTTTCCTTTCTCTGCATGTTTTCGGTCGAATGACTGGTAATGGCAGTTAGGGGAGGAGCTATATAGCAGCTCTGCTGGGTGAATCCTCTTGCACTTCCTGTTGGGGAGGAGTTAATATCCCATAAGTAATGGATGATCCGTGGACTGGATACACTACAAGAGAAATAAATTTATCAGGTAAGCATAAATTATGTTTTCACATTCCGATCTTCTTCACTTACAGGATAATGTACTTTTTAAATACATATTTCTATAAATAGCTGTATACACCTGTATTCCTATACCTGTGTATCTATTCCTATAAATATATAGGTATAGATATGTATTTTACATGAACGGTATTATATATATTATATATATATATATATATACATATATACATACAAAAGAATGCACTCTCAGGACTTTCACAAAGAAAAACAAAATTTATTTAACATTTTCGGAGATCAATTCTCCTTTATCAGAATATAAATATATATTTAATAATTAAAAAGTACATTGTTTTCATAGGAATGTAAAATATCTGTTCCCAACTGAGAATTAACGCAGCGAGGTTAGCGCACCTGAAGAATTGCTATCTTCAATGTGCATTAATGAAATATTACATACTAGTCCTAAAGCCCGTTCACACGGGCCATTTTTTGCAGTACAGTGGTCCCACCCCTTGCGTTCTCTCCCTCCCACTCTCTTTTGCTTTCTCTCTCTCCCCCCTCTCTTTTGCGCTCTCTCTTCCCCCCTCTCTTTTGCACTCTCTCTCTCCCTCTCTATCTCCCCTCTCTCTCTATCTCCCCTCTCTCATTCTCTCTCTCCCCTCTCCCTCTCTCCATCTCCCCTCTCTCTCTATCTCCCCTCTCTCTCTCTCTCCCCTCTCTCTTTCTCTCTCCCCTCTCTCTTTCTCTCTCCCTCTCTCTTTCTTTCTCTCTCCCTCTCTCTTTCTCTCTCCCCTCTCTCTGCCCTCTCTCTCTCTCCTCTCTCTCTCTCTCTCTCTCTCTCTCTCTCTCTCTCTCTCTCTCCCCCCTCCCTCTCTCCCCTCTCTCTCTCTTTCCCCTCTCTCAATCTCTCCCCTCTCTCAACCTCTCTCTCTCTCCTCTCTCTATCTCCCCCCTCTGTCTTTCTCTTTCTCCTCTCTCTCTCTCTTCCCTCTCCCCCCCCTCTCTCTCTCTCCCCCTCTCTCTCTTTCCTCTCTCTATCTCCCCCCTCTGTCCCTCTATCTCTCTCTCCCCTCTCTCTCCCCCCCTCTCTCGCTCTCGCTCTCTCTCCCCTCTCTCTCTATCTCCCCCCTCTCTTTCTCTCTCCTCTCTCTCTCTCTCCCCTCTCTCTCTCTCTCCCCTTTCTCTCTCCCCTCTCTCTCCTCTCTCTCCTCTCTCTCTCCTCTCTCTCTCTCTCTCCTCTCTCTCTCTCCTCTCTCTCTCCCCCCTCTCTCTCCCCCCTCTCTCTCCCCCCTCTCTCCCTCCTCTCTCTCCCCTCTCTCCTCTCTCTCTCTCCTCTCTCTCTCTCCTCTGTCTCTCTCTCCCCCCTCTCTCTCTCTCTCTCTCTCTCTCTCTCTCCTCTCTCTCTCTCGCCCCCCTCTCTCTCCCCTCTCTGTCTCTCTCTCTCTCTCTCTCTCTCTCTCCCCCCTTTGTCTCTCTCTCTCCCCTCTCTCTCTCTCTCTCTCTCTCTCTCTCTCTCTCCCCCCCTCTGTCTCTCTCTCTCCCCTCTCCCCCCTCTCTCTCCCCTCTCTCTCTCTTCCCCCCTCTCCTCTCTCTCTCTATCTCCCCCCATGTCTCTCTCTCTCCAATCTCTCTCTCTCTTCCCTCTCTCTCTCTCTCTCCCCTCTCTCTCTCTCTCTCTCTTTCCCTCTCTCTCTCTCCTCTCTCTCCCCCTCTCTCTCCCTCTCTCTCCCCCTCTCTCTCTCTCCCCCCTCTCCCCCTCTCTCTCTCCCCCCCCTCCCCCCCCCCCTCTCTCTCTCTCTCCCCCCTCTCTTTCTCTCTCCTCTCTCTCTCTCCCCTCTCTCTCTCTCTTCCCCCTTTCTCTCTCCTCTCTCTCTCTCTCTCTCTCTCTCTCCCCTTTCTCTCTCTCCCCTCTCTCTCTCTCTCTCTCTCTCTCTCTCTCCCCTTTCTCTCTCCCCTCTCTCCCCTCTCTTTTTCTCTCTCTTTCTCCCCTCTTTTTCTCTCTCTCTCTCCCCTCTCTTTTGCTCTCTCTCTCCCCCCTCTCTTTTGTGCTCTCTCCCCCTCTCTTTTGTGCTCTCTCCCCCCTCTCCCCTCTCTCTTTTGTGCTCTCTCCCCCCCTCTCTCTTTTGTGCTCTCTCCCCCCCTCTCTCTTGTGCTCTCTCCCCCCTCTCTTTTGTGCGCTCTCTCCCTCTCTTTATCCCCCCTCTTCTGCTGCTCTCTCTATTCCCCTTTTTAGAGCTCTCAGTCTCTGTCACTTACTGCTACAGTCGGCATCTGGCCCCGCCCGCGTCACGCCCGCGTCAAGCCCACAACGCACCCGGCCACGCCCATGACGCACCCGATCGACCACGCCCACTCCACTTCACACGCGAAGCCAGAAGGAGCCGCCGAGGAGGTCAGTTGGAAGGCCAGGTGTGTTTGTCCTCGCGCGCAGTCTCTACTGCGCATGACAGCTTCGGACAAACACACTTGGCCTTTTATTATATAGGATGAAATATTAAAAAAATATTAAAAATGGTTTACAATTATTATAGATACTGTAATATATATATATATATATATATATACAGGTATACCTCACTTTACAGCGCTTCACTTTACAGCGCTTTGCTAATACAGCACTTTGTGGAGCTGAAGTTCAACCTTCAAGGATTTTGAAACAGTGCTGTAATCATCGTGAGATTGCGAGAAAAGTGACTGGCACCATTTTGTTATGCACAGTTCTCTCTGTTTACAGCATTACAGTGCAATCTGTGTCTCAGTCCTATAGTCTGGCAAATATTACTACAGTAATTGTCACTATTTTACAGGTACAGTTTTTATTGAATACTAAGTGCATGCTGTGCTAGTGTTGAACTAAACATAGCACTATTGCACCCCTAATATATGTTACTTCAAACATGTTTTTAAACACACTGGCAAGTGAAAAGAAAGCTAAAACTGCCTTGTTTCACTTTAAGGCGGTTTTCACTTTACAGCGGGGCTCCGGTCCCTAACCCGCTGTATGAGCGGGGTATACCTGTATATATATATATATATATATATATATATATATATATATATATATATATACTATATATCTAGAATAATTTTCAGTTTGCATAAAATTTTTAAATTTAGTAATTTTTTTAAAATTTAATATTTTAATGATGCGCATTGAAGATAGCAATTCTTCATGTGCACTAACCCGACCACGTCAGCTCTATGTTTGCGATCCCCAATGCATGTTACGTATATTTGACATTCCTATGCTCTTAACAAAGAAAATTAATTATTTACTTTTTTATTATTAAACATAATATATATATATATATATATATATATATATATATATATATATATATATATATATATCTGATACTGTTCATGTAAAATACATATCTATACCTATATAGCTATAGGACTAGATATATAAGTATTGGTATTAGGGATGCACTGAAATTTCGGACACAGAAAAACATTTTGGCCTAAAATTGAATTTTCAGTTATTTTGTTTTTTTTGTTTTCTTTTGCCTGTTATTTTTGGTAAAATTATTATGTAGCATATTTTAAATCTGATGCTAGCCTAGAGCTGCTGTTTGAGTTCATTACTTGACTTACTGTTTCTCATATAATAATAGTTTTCTAGGATTGTACTTTATTTTGGATAATTTGTAAAAAAAAAACCCTGTTAAATCTGATTCCGTTACTCAGAACTAAATACAGAATAATACAGTATATTGATATTTAATATTGTTTTAAGTAGGGATGCAGAAACATTTTGCCCAAAAATGGCATTAGTTTATTTTTTTTGCCTGTTTTTTTTCTTGGTACAATTATTGTATAGCATATTATTGTTTTACAAAAAAAAAAAAAAAAAAAAATATTTTAAAATAATTTAAAAAAAAATTCATTTTCGGTTTTCGGCCAAGTGGTTTCGGTCTAGAATTTCCATTTCGGTGAATCACTAATTAAGATATATATATATATAGTGTTTCAATTAGCCTGTGGCCCAGCACTCCAACCTGGGTGGTGTATAGTAGACCTGGGTGCATTCCTCAAAAATAAGTATGTAAATCCGTATATAGAAGGGCACTCTCAGGATTTGTAAATGAAACCAATTTTTTCTTTATTCATAATATCAACAAAACATGACCATGAAAAAATTGGTTTCAATTACAAATCCTGAGAGTGCCCTTCTATACACGGATTTATATATATGTATTTGCAATTTTTTTTACATTATTCTGTATGTGAACAACATTGGAATATGACATTTTCATAACTCATGTCTGGTTAGCGTGCAAGTATAGTTGTTAGTTTTTTTTTTTAAGTTTGCGCTCTCCATTTACTTCTATGGGGCGAAGATGGTAACGCAGTTTCGATAATTTGTTAGCACACTTGAGTTTGGCTTTTTACATTTAACTTGTAATATGTGCGCTACTGCGCTACACAACGTGTGCAAAAAGTCTGTCTAGGGAAGTTAGCACTTGAACGGGAGTGCTTAAACTAGCCTATAGTGAGATAGTCAGGTTTCCACATACTTTTGACCATATACTGTGTGTGTGTATAACAATGACAATCTACTGCATTGGGGTTAGGATTTTAATAGAGCTTCTATTAACTAAAGATAGTATACTTCCTACAAAAACACAACACTCCTTTAATGAAAGACAAGAAATGAGGGTTCTCATGCCCCTCTGCATAGTAGAATGTTATTATTTAATGTTCACTATGTGTCTGTGTGTTCTAAAAGAGACTCTAGCACAACCATATTAGCACCAAAATGGTCACATGACTCCACATTTGAAAAAGAGCTTTCTTTTAATAGCCCTCTGAATACAAAAGGGGCACCTGTTGATTTTAAAGAAGTTCATATGCTTTTAACCATAGAATATGTAATAAGACCATTTATTAGAAAAAGGATTGTCCCACCGTTCCCATTGCTGTATTGGGAATATCATAGTTATAAGAATTACATGGCTAGTATCTTTTTTTAGTATTTTTTTGTTTTTGTTTGTGTTAGGACTCATAGATGAAGGGTTTTTTGAAAGGAAAAAAAAACTATTTAGAGTATTCTACAATTGTGAGAAGTGAGTGAAAAAATAAGTCAAACTTTATAGAATTCATATGCAGAAGGACTGAAAATTATGGCAACAAATCTTTTTTTTTTTATTTTTGCATTTTGGGTAGTGGCTTTCTGTAATTTTTGGTATTTCTGCAAATTTAAGGCATTTTGCTAAAGTGCGTAAGCTGTTAAAAAAAACCCAACAACATAGAATTTGGGTGTGACACAAGAAAATGTTCTGAAACTAATGTTTAAAAACGGAAACGTATAACATGTGGGGTAAATTCCAGTCACAGCTTTGTTGCAGTATTTATTTAATATAGTATGAGCCTGAACCTAATTAATGATTAAATAAATATTAATCATATTATTTAATATAATTAAAGGGACAGTCTAGTCCAAAAGATACTTTCATGATTCAGATAGAGAATGTAATTTAACCAATTTTGCTTTGTTCTCTTGATATTCTTAGTTGAAAGCTAAACCTCGGAGGTCCATATGCTAATTTCTAAGCCATTGAAGCCCCCCTTATCTCTCAGGGCATTTTGACAGTTTTTCACCACTAGAGGGTATTAGTTTTTGTGTATCATATAGATAACACTGTGCTCACGCACATGGAGTTCAGGTGAGCCAGCTCCGATTGGCTAAAATGTCTGTGAAAAGAACTGAAATAAGGGGGCAGTTTGCAGAGGTTTATAAAACAAGTTAATCACAGAGGTAAAAAGTGTATTATTATAACTGTGTTGGTTGTGCAAAACTATATATTAACAGCAGTCAGACAGAATTCCATGAAAAAATTCCCTCATATTAGATGATGCGTAGGATAGTTCTTGAGTATATGTTCAAGTACAGGTGACAGATATCAATCCCTGCTCTTAATGTCAGTGAAAATGGCAGCCAGCACTTAGTGAAGTGATGCAAATAATTAGCAGTAATTAATATCATGTAACCATCATTCTAAGCACCTTTAGGGCTTGCATCTAAACTAAAGAAGCATACAGTTTTTTTACATTCAGTTACACTCAGCTGTTATTAACAAATCATTGCTGGCATGCACTTAAAGGGACATGAAACACAATTTTTGTTATTTTATGAGTCTGAGAATACTATTTTAAACAACTTTTCAATTTACTTTTATTATTAAATTTGCTTCATTCTTGTTGTATCCTTTGTTGAAGGAGCAGCAATGCACAACTGGGAGCTAGATGAAGACAATGGCTGAGCCAATGACAAGAGATATATATGCATCCACCAATAAGCAGCTAGCTCCCAGTAGTGCATTGACACTCCTTTACTGTCCCTGTATGATTAAAAGGCTTCTGTAAAATCTCTCATTCCAGCATAAGTGCCAAAAATCACACCATTAAATGCTCTTGATTTTCTGTCTGTATTTTCTTTTTGTTTTGTGTTATTCTGGACTCATTTATAGATACTATTTCCTAATCCCACTGCCACTTCAGAGGTGATGGATTAAAATCCCACCAGACCAGGTTGATTGACAACCCCTGCTTTCTCATGATTGGTTGCACAAATGCAGTAGTCGGGATTACACAAGAGAGCTCTTACATTTTGCCTGCTGATGCTGTATTTACAGTGGTGCTAAAGGGTGATCAGGGTCTCTTTCTTTGAACTTGTCCCCTCCATACCTTCTTATATATACCTTTCTGTGTCAGTATTATGCAGAAACTTTAATAAAGCAGTTTGAGTGCTTAGAGGAAAATCTATTGTTTAAAACAGTGTTTCTCAACCGTGGTCCTCAATTACCTCCAACAGGCCAGGTTTTCATTATAGCTGAACCAGTGCAAAAGTGAAGTAATCAGTTGATCAGTAACCATGGTTACTAACTTGCTCTCACTAATCAGCTGATTATTTCACCTGTGCACTGGTTCAGCTATAATGAAAACCTGGCCTGTTTGAGGTACTTGAGGACTGTGGTTGAGAAACAATGGTTTAAAACACTTAAAATATAGAGCAGACTATGGGGTTTCTGATTGGCTGATTGGCTGTGCCACCAGCTTCTTAAAAGTAAAAAAAAAAATTCTCATAGGTGGGTTGGTCAACAGGACTATGCAAAAACTTACCCAATGGTGCTTTTCTCTAAACAAGACTGCAGGCAAGTAACATTATGTCATTAAGGTGGTTCTTTCATGTTTGCATTTACAGACCATTTCAAAGATATTATTTTATAGAAGAAAAATCTTGCTCTTAAAGGGACAATCTATTTGAAAATGTTTATTGTTTAAAAAGATAGATAATCCTTTTATTACCCATTCCCCAGTTTTGCATAACCAACAATGTTACATTAACACACTTTTCCCCTCTGTGATTACCTTGTATCGAAGCCTCTACAGACTGTCCCCTTATATCAGTTCTTTTGACAGACTTGAATTTTAGCCAAACAGTGCTGACTCATAAATAACTACACAAGAGTGAGCACAAGGTTTTCTATACAGTAGCTGTGAAATGAGGTGGACCTTCAGAATCTTAAAAATTATCATATGAGACTACCTAGGTTTAGCTTTCAACAAAGAATACCTAGAAAACAAAGCTAATTTGATGATAAAAGTAAACTGGAAAGCAGTTTAAAATTGAATGCGCAATCTGAATCAAGAAAGTTTAATTTTGACTAGAATGTTCCTTGAAATAAAAGCGGTATTTTATGTTATGAAACCTTGCCAGGGGAAAAAAATCAACATAATAAAAATCCAAGATATAGAAACAAGATATAGAAACAAAACTTTACAAATGAAATATCTAGCAATCTTAATCTGCTTATCCGTGGTTGGGTTGAGGGGGCAGCAGTTCTAGCAGGGGACCCCAAACTTCCCTCTCCCTGGCCACATTAACCAGCTCCGACTGGGGAATCCTGAGGCATTCCCAGGCCAGTGCGGAGATATAATCCCTCCACCTAGTCCTGGGTCTTCCCCGAGACCTTCTCCCAGCCGGACATACCTGGAACACCTTCCTAGGGAGGCACAAGGGGGCATCCTTACCAGATGACCGAAACACCTCAACTGGCTCCTTTCTACGTGAAGGAGCAGCGGCTCTCACGAGTAACTGAGCTTCTCACCCTATCCCTAAGGGAGACGCCAGCCACCTTCCTGAGAAAACCCATTTTGGCTGCTTGTACCTGCGATCTTGTTCTTTTTGTCATGACCCATCCTTCATGACCATAGGTGAGGGTAGGAACAAAGACTGACTGGTAGATCAAGAGCTTTGCCTTCTGGCTCGACTCTCTTTTCGTCACAATGGTGCGGTAAAGTGAATGCAACACCACCCCTGCAACTATGATTCTCCGGCCAATCTCAAGCTCCATTGTCCCCTCACTCGCAAACAAAACCCCAAGGTACTTAAACTCCTTTACTTGGGGTTTGTACAGTAGTTACCTAGTTCCAAAATATCCCAAAACTGCTTCTGTTACCTGACTTCGGTGTCCGCAGTTTACCTTCCGTCCACACAGCAGCGAGTTCCATGTCTCCCAAGCTGTTGCACACCATGTGTGAACCTGGTGAGACTCTCTGCTTCCCTGCGTAGCGTTCCACTTGGCTTAACGATTGTACCCAATACCGGTCACCTGACCTGCGGTCGTTTTCTTATTGGCTGAAAAGTGGGCTTTGGATTTATTGTAGCGCAAACAGTTACAAAGTTTCCTTCTGCAGTCAAATATTTGCTGCAATCACAACGGCTCTCCACAGTTATCAGTTGACACATTTCTCACACTTTCTGGGGCTTTATCAAGATGCATAACTGTGTTTGGAGCCTTTTCTTTATACCCGTGGGAGCTTTGTTATTGGTTGTAGGAAAAAGTCCAGTTTTTAAGGTAGTATTATCACGGATTTTGTACATTTTTTTCATTAAGGTGGTATTTTATCAAGATGGTGTGTTTTAGAGCTAATATTTTGTCTCTTTCCTTCTGATCATAATAGTTTCTTGATGGTGACAGTATTAAACCAAAAATAGTATACAGAAAATAGAGCACATTAAAATACAAGGATCCATCTCTTAGACTAAATAGGAGTATACATAAATAATGGAGTCCCCTATAGATCATATTTATATAGCTTTTTCTCTTATTTAACTCAAGGTTTGTTTAATATCAAACATATATCTCAATAAAAATATATTGATAAAAATATATTGATAAACATGTATACAACAGTGAAGTAAAAATGTGTATATATTAGGCAGCAAGATTATAGAAATCTTAAAAACAATAAAACATTGAAAACTTCATATTCAAGAATTCTTTAAATGGGAAACATATATGATTTTCTAGTCAAATGTTCTATAAGCAGATAAGGGCTTATCAGTAAAGACCAATATTGGTTATATTATTTTCTAATGATTCTAGTATATTTATATATAAATATAGGGACATGTAAGGATTACATTAAATCATAGAAAGTAGTAGTCTCCCTTCCAAAATCCCCCCTTCCAGTTAGCTTTTATTTCACATACCCCTCAGAACTTTAGATCTTTGGGGTTATTGTTGTGGACTTATTTGCATATTAACAGGGTTTGCATGTATAACATGGAAAGAATCCTTTAATTTTTTCACCTTGTAAGTTTTTATCAGTTTGGGTTTTGTTTGTTTAAACTCACTTGGTGCAAGTATACTTTTAAGATTTCTGGCTTTTTTTTTTATAAATTACTCTTGGGTACGGTGTCACCTTATCCCCTTTAAAAGGATCACCTTGCACTAAGTGCCAATCTTTCCTGAAAATTGTATTCATTGCTTTATGATCTCTGTTAAAATTAGTTATACAAGGTGTATCTACTATACCTTTTGGCTCCCTGTCTATCTCACTAAGTTTGAGTTTGGGCTCTAGAAGTGTATTTCTTTCTGTATCTCTTGCCTTTTTAATCACTGTTTGTATTATCTCTGTTTTATAACCCCTTTCATTAAATTTCTTCTCCAATACCTTAACTTGGTTGTCGTAATCCACTAATTTTGTGGATTCATTTTTTCAGTATCTATTGTAGAGGTTAAGTGTATCCCCTTTTCATTGTTACTCATTTGGTCTAGGAATGCTTTTAGTGTTGGTTCGTCCCATTTCCATAAAATGAGAATATAATCTATGTACATTTTGTAAAGAACCAGGTTCGTCCCAAGTATGCAATGGTCAAGGAATCTCTTACCCATAATCCCATAACTTGAGACAAACCTGGTCCCCATAGCAGTGCCTTTCACTTAATTGTAAAATATGTTATTAAAAAAGAAATAGATAAATCTAACACTATCTACAATAAACTGTTTTTGTTCATGATCCATTTTATCATCATTGTTCAAAAAAATATTCAACCGATTTTATTCCTAACTCATATGAGATATTAGTGCAAAGTGATGTTACATCGCAAGTAGCTAAAATCAGAGATACCTCATGTGCTATTGTTTCCATTAACTTTATGACACTTGTGGAGTCCCTTAGGTAAGAGGGCAGTTCTTTAACATAGGCCTGAAGTAATCTGTCCACATACTGTGACAGGTTTGCACAAAGGGAATCAATCCCTGATATAATGGGTCTTCCTGGTGGATTTATCAGGAACTTATTGATTTTCAGAAGGAAATAAAACACTGGTATTTTTGGGTATTTAGGTAAAAGGTATTCAAATTCTTTGGTGTTAATGATTCCTATTTGTTTGGCCTTTTCTATTAAATTTAATCATTTGTCTTTATACATTTGTCAGATTATTTTTCAGAATCTTATAGGTGGTGTCATCATTAAGTAATCTTTGGGCTTCCTCATGGTAGGCAGGGGTGTCCAAGACTGCCACTCTACCTCCCTTGTCAGTAGGTTTTATAATGATGTTTTTATCTTTTTGTAATTTTTTGATACTTCCTCTTTCCTTTCTGCTTAAGTTTTGTTTTACTTTTTCTTCAATTTTTATGTCTTCAAAATATTTAAATACTTGTGTCTCGAAAAGTTCCAGATTCCTTCCCTTCCGATGAATGGGGTAAAATTTGGACTTTTCTTTTAGGTTCGGGTGTATAAAAGTGTTATTGGTAGTTCCATTTTGTGCAATAATGCTTTCTAATGGGTGTTTAATAACATATCTTTTCAGCTTGAGATTCCTTACAATTTTTTTTACGTGTATGTGAGTTTCAAATTTATTAATACGTTGCTTTAGGTGCATATGTGAGTCCTAGGTTTAGAAGTTTTTCCTCATCATTAGTCAGTGTTTTACTACTTAAGTTGAAAATTACTGTGGTCTTGGTATCTGTATCTACATTCTCTCCCAGTTGTTGTTCTGCCAGCTGTCTTTCTGCCAGACTATTCTTCCCCTTCCCTCTGCACCCTCTCTTTCTCTCTTTCTTGTTCTTTCCGAGTATCTTTCCCTCTCTTCTCTGTCTAGTTGCTGTGAAGTGCCCTCTCTCAGAGGGCTTCTCTCTAAAAAAAATCAAATTTATAGTTTTCTTCCACCTCTAGGTGTTATAGGGGTCTAAATTTATTGATCATTTCATCTCTTTTTTTCACCATAATCCCTATGATTTCTATAGGTTTTCTATTTCTTATTTGGTAGCAGGGATAGGCAAGATGTCTGTGATTAGCCCTTGAAGTGTCTGCCATAACCTTAGTATATCTTTTCTTTCTGATTAAATAATAGGAATAAGCCTTTGTCTGTGCCTATCCCTTGTATAAACATAATATAAAACTACCTTTAGGTTACATGTATAAGCTGTATAATGACATATAAATATTACCTGTCTGATTACAGTACTGTACTGTCTGTCTGAGGGTGCTATGTATAAACATGATATAAAACTACCTTTAGGTAGTTCAGGTCTTTCTTTTAGTGTGTCTTTAACATTCACATTATCGCTACCCTCCTACTTATTTGATTTTTGTATACCAGATTGTGTAATTGTTTTGTTTTCATTTTTGTAATCCTCTTTATCTCTTCTCAATTTACTCCATTTAATATCTCCCAAATTTTTAATAATTGTACTTTGGCAATCTTTATATTATTCTTTATATCAGTTATCTTTATATTCAGTGTATTTAAAACTCTATTTCTCGATTTTTTTTAAGATTTCTAAAAAGTTCAGGGAAGAATTTTCAAGGTTATCATCCCATTCTTTTCTCAAATCCTCATCTAAATTAAAAGCGCAGTTCTTTTGGAGTCTTAACTAGTCTTAATTAGTTAATTTAATGAATCTAAATAAGTCAGGAGGCTTGCTTTTCCCACAGAAACCTCTGGATACATTGTTTCCAATGCAGCAAAAGATTCTGGGAAAGATATGCAAATTAGATTCACTCACTTTTTTACTTCAGTGCAGACTCCCTTTATATGCAAAACAGAATGAGAAGCAGTCTGCCAGGAACGAACAGCAGCATCAATAGCTTGTTCTATGGCCCGGTTGCCACCTGGTAGTAGCTTCTTTCTGCCCAATTGTGCTTTTCACAGAGGAAAACTTTCCTGTAGTATATCAGTCTGATCCCGCCGACATGGTCAGTCCAGCCCCGAAATACCAGGCAATTCTCCTCTGAACAAGGAACATGACAACCCCAGACGATCGTTTCGGCCTCCTTTGGGCCTCGTCAGTGAGGTGCAGCCATATCCCTCTAAGCACATTGGGCAAGGAGTCCACGTCTGGTTTCCCCCATCACCCTTAGGGAGACTATCCCCAGGGTCATATTTACATATGCAAAACAGAATGAGAAGCAGTCTGCCAGGAACGAACAGCAGCATCAATAGCTTGTTCTATGGCCCGGTTGCCACCTGGTAGTAGCTTCTTTCTGCCCAATTGTGCTTTTCACAGAGGAAAACTTTCCTGTAGTATATCAGTCTGATCCCGCCGACATGGTCAGTCCAGCCCCGAAATACCAGGCAATTCTCCTCTGAACAAGGAACATGACAACCCCAGACGATCGTTTCGGCCTCCTTTGGGCCTCGTCAGTGAGGTGCAGCCATATCCCTCTAAGCACATTGGGCAAGGAGTCCACGTCTGGTTTCCCCCATCACCCTAAGGGAGACTATCCCCAGGGTCATATTTACATATGCAAAACAGAATGAGAAGCAGTCTGCCAGGAACGAACAGCAGCATCAATAGCTTGTTCTATGGCCCGGTTGCCACCTGGTAGTAGCTTCTTTCTGCCCAATTGTGCTTTTCACAGAGGAAAACTTTCCTGTAGTATATCAGTCTGATCCCGCCGACATGGTCAGTCCAGCCCCGAAATACCAGGCAATTCTCCTCTGAACAAGGAACATGACAACCCCAGACAATCGTTTCGGCCTCCTTTGGGCCTCGTCAGTGAGGTGCAGCCATATCCCTCTAAGCACATTGGGCAAGGAGTCCACGTCTGGTTTCCCCCATCACCCTTAGGGAGACTATCCCCAGGGTCATATTTACATATGCAAAACAGAATGAGAAGCAGTCTGCCAGGAACGAACAGCAGCATCAATAGCTTGTTCTATGGCCCGGTTGCCACCTGGTAGTAGCTTCTTTCTGCCCAATTGTGCTTTTCACAGAGGAAAACTTTCCTGTAGTATATCAGTCTGATCCCGCCGACATGGTCAGTCCAGCCCCGAAATACCAGGCAATTCTCCTCTGAACAAGGAACATGACAAACCCAGACGATCGTTTCGGCCTCCTTTGGGCCTCGTCAGTGAGGTGCAGCCATATCCCTCTAAGCACATTGGGCAAGGAGTCCACGTCTGGTTTCCCCCATCACCCTTAGGGAGACTATCCCCAGGGTCATATTTACATATGCAAAACAGAATGAGAAGCAGTCTGCCAGGAACGAACAGCAGCATCAATAGCTTGTTCTATGGCCCGGTTGCCACCTGGTAGTAGCTTCTTTCTGCCCAATTGTGCTTTTCACAGAGGAAAACTTTCCTGTAGTATATCAGTCTGATCCCGCCGACATGGTCAGTCCAGCCCCGAAATACCAGGCAATTCTCCTCTGAACAAGGAACATGACAACCCCAGACGATCGTTTCGGCCTCCTTTGGGCCTCGTCAGTGAGGTGCAGCCATATCCCTCTAAGCACATTGGGCAAGGAGTCATAGAAGGCCGAAATGATCATCTGGGGTTGTCATGTTCCTTGTTCAGAGGAGAATTGCCTGGTATTTCGGGGCTGGACTGACCTTACTTGGCGGGATCAGACTGATATACTTCAGGAAAGTTTTCTTCTGTGAAAAGCACACTGGTCTAAAAGAGGCTGCTTCCGGGTGGTAAATCGCCATAGAACAAGCCACTGAGCTGTTGTTCGTTCCTGGTAGAGCGCTTCTCTCTTTGTATGCAAATTATTATGACCCTGGGGAAGTCTCCCTATGGGTGATGGGGGAAACCAGACGTGGACTCCTTGCCCAGTGTGCTTAGAGGAATGTGGCTGCACCTCACTGACGAGGCCCATAGAAGGCCGAAATGATCGTCTGGGGTTGTCATGTTCCTTGTTCAGAGGAGAATTGCCTGGTATTTCGGGGCTGGACTGACCTTACTTGGCGGGATCAGACTGATATACTTCAGGAAAGTTTTCTTCTGTGAAAAGCACACTGGTCTAAAAGAGGCTGCTTCCGGGTGGTAAATCGCCATAGAACAAGCCACTGAGCTGTTGTTCGTTCCTGGTAGAGCGCTTCTCTCTTTGTATGCAAATTATTATGACCCTGGGGAAGTCTCCCTATGGGTGATGGGGGAAACCAGACGTGGACTCCTTGCCCAGTGTGCTTAGAGGAATGTGGCTGCACCTCACTGACGAGGCCCATAGAAGGCCGAAATGATCGTCTGGGGTTGTCATGTTCCTTGTTCAGAGGAGAATTGCCTGGTATTTCGGGGCTGGACTGACCTTACTTGGCGGGATCAGACTGATATACTTCAGGAAAGTTTTCTTCTGTGAAAAGCACACTGGTCTAAAAGAGGCTGCTTCCGGGTGGTAAATCGCCATAGAACAAGCCACTGAGCTGTTGTTCGTTCCTGGTAGAGCGCTTCTCTCTTTGTATGCAAATTATTATGACCCTGGGGAAGTCTCCCTATGGGTGACGGGGGAAACCAGACGTGGACTCCTTGCCCAGTGTGCTTAGAGGAATGTGGCTGCACCTCACTGACGAGGCCCATAGAAGGCCGAAATGATCGTCTGGGGTTGTCATGTTCCTTGTTCAGAGGAGAATTGCCTGGTATTTCGGGGCTGGACTGACCTTACTTGGCAGGATCAGACTGATATACTTCAGGAAAGTTTTCTTCTGTGAAAAGCACACTGGTCTAAAAGAGGCTGCTTCCGGGTGGTAAATCGCCATAGAACAAGCCACTGAGCTGTTGTTCGTTCCTGGTAGAGCGCTTCTCTCTTTGTATGCAAATTATTATGACCCTGGGGAAGTCTCCCTATGGGTGATGGGGGAAACCAGACGTGGACTCCTTGCCCAGTGTGCTTAGAGGAATGTGGCTGCACCTCACTGACGAGGCCCATAGAAGGCCGAAATGATCGTCTGGGGTTGTCATGTTCCTTGTTCAGAGGAGAATTGCCTGGTATTTCGGGGCTGGACTGACCTTACTTGGCGGGATCAGACTGATATACTTCAGGAAAGTTTTCTTCTGTGAAAAGCACACTGGTCTAAAAGAGGCTGCTTCCGGGTGGTAAATCGCCATAGAACAAGCCACTGAGCTGTTG
This sequence comes from Bombina bombina, assembly GCF_027579735.1. NCBI lineage: Eukaryota > Metazoa > Chordata > Amphibia > Anura > Bombinatoridae > Bombina > Bombina bombina. The sequence continues at coordinate 964,157,942 of NC_069499.1, forward strand.
TTCGTTCCTGGTAGAGCGCTTCTCTCTTTGTATGCAAATTATTATGACCCTGGGGAAGTCTCCCTATGGGTGATGGGGGAAACCAGACGTGGACTCCTTGCCCAGTGTGCTTAGAGGAATGTGGCTGCACCTCACTGACGAGGCCCATAGAAGGCCGAAATGATCGTCTGGGGTTGTCATGTTCCTTGTTCAGAGGAGAATTGCCTGGTATTTCGGGGCTGGACTGACCTTACTTGGCGGGATCAGACTGATATACTTCAGGAAAGTTTTCTTCTGTGAAAAGCACACTGGTCTAAAAGAGGCTGCTTCCGGGTGGTAAATCGCCATAGAACAAGCCACTGAGCTGTTGTTCGTTCCTGGTAGAGCGCTTCTCTCTTTGTATGCAAATTATTATGACCCTGGGGAAGTCTCCCTATGGGTGATGGGGGAAACCAGACGTGGACTCCTTGCCCAGTGTGCTTAGAGGAATGTGGCTGCACCTCACTGACGAGGCCCATAGAAGGCCGAAATGATCGTCTGGGGTTGTCATGTTCCTTGTTCAGAGGAGAATTGCCTGGTATTTCGGGGCTGGACTGACCTTACTTGGCGGGATCAGACTGATATACTTCAGGAAAGTTTTCTTCTGTGAAAAGCACACTGGTCTAAAAGAGGCTGCTTCCGGGTGGTAAATCGCCATAGAACAAGCCACTGAGCTGTTGTTCGTTCCTGGTAGAGCGCTTCTCTCTTTGTATGCAAATTATTATGACCCTGGGGAAGTCTCCCTATGGGTGATGGGGGAAACCAGACGTGGACTCCTTGCCCAGTGTGCTTAGAGGAATGTGGCTGCACCTCACTGACGAGGCCCATAGAAGGCCGAAATGATCGTCTGGGGTTGTCATGTTCCTTGTTCAGAGGAGAATTGCCTGGTATTTCGGGGCTGGACTGACCTTACTTGGCGGGATCAGACTGATATACTTCAGGAAAGTTTTCTTCTGTGAAAAGCACACTGGTCTAAAAGAGGCTGCTTCCGGGTGGTAAATCGCCATAGAACAAGCCACTGAGCTGTTGTTCGTTCCTGGTAGAGCGCTTCTCTCTTTGTATGCAAATTATTATGACCCTGGGGAAGTCTCCCTATGGGTGATGGGGGAAACCAGACGTGGACTCCTTGCCCAGTGTGCTTAGAGGAATGTGGCTGCACCTCACTGACGAGGCCCATAGAAGGCCGAAATGATCGTCTGGGGTTGTCATGTTCCTTGTTCAGAGGAGAATTGCCTGGTATTTCGGGGCTGGACTGACCTTACTTGGCGGGATCAGACTGATATACTTCAGGAAAGTTTTCTTCTGTGAAAAGCACACTGGTCTAAAAGAGGCTGCTTCCGGGTGGTAAATCGCCATAGAACAAGCCACTGAGCTGTTGTTCGTTCCTGGTAGAGCGCTTCTCTCTTTGTATGCAAATTATTATGACCCTGGGGAAGTCTCCCTATGGGTGATGGGGGAAACCAGACGTGGACTCCTTGCCCAGTGTGCTTAGAGGAATGTGGCTGCACCTCACTGACGAGGCCCATAGAAGGCCGAAACGATCGTCTGGGGTTGTCATGTTCCTTGTTCAGAGGAGAATTGCCTGGTATTTCGGGGCTGGACTGACCTTACTTGGCGGGATCAGACTGATATACTTCAGGAAAGTTTTCTTCTGTGAAAAGCACACTGGTCTAAAAGAGGCTGCTTCCGGGTGGTAAATCGCCATAGAACAAGCCACTGAGCTGTTGTTCGTTCCTGGTAGAGCGCTTCTCTCTTTGTATGCAAATTATTATGACCCTGGGGAAGTCTCCCTATGGGTGATGGGGGAAACCAGACGTGGACTCCTTGCCCAGTGTGCTTAGAGGAATGTGGCTGCACCTCACTGACGAGGCCCATAGAAGGCCGAAATGATCGTCTGGGGTTGTCATGTTCCTTGTTCAGAGGAGAATTGCCTGGTATTTCGGGGCTGGACTGACCTTACTTGGCGGGATCAGACTGATATACTTCAGGAAAGTTTTCTTCTGTGAAAAGCACACTGGTCTAAAAGAGGCTGCTTCCGGGTGGTAAATCGCCATAGAACAAGCCACTGAGCTGTTGTTCGTTCCTGGTAGAGCGCTTCTCTCTTTGTATGCAAATTATTATGACCCTGGGGAAGTCTCCCTATGGGTGATGGGGGAAACCAGACGTGGACTCCTTGCCCAGTGTGCTTAGAGGAATGTGGCTGCACCTCACTGACGAGGCCCATAGAAGGCCGAAATGATCGTCTGGGGTTGTCATGTTCCTTGTTCAGAGGAGAATTGCCTGGTATTTCGGGGCTGGACTGACCTTACTTGGCGGGATCAGACTGATATACTTCAGGAAAGTTTTCTTCTGTGAAAAGCACACTGGTCTAAAAGAGGCTGCTTCCGGGTGGTAAATCGCCATAGAACAAGCCACTGAGCTGTTGTTCGTTCCTGGTAGAGCGCTTCTCTCTTTGTATGCAAATTATTATGACCCTGGGGAAGTCTCCCTATGGGTGATGGGGGAAACCAGACGTGGACTCCTTGCCCAGTGTGCTTAGAGGAATGTGGCTGCACCTCACTGACGAGGCCCATAGAAGGCCGAAATGATCGTCTGGGGTTGTCATGTTCCTTGTTCAGAGGAGAATTGCCTGGTATTTCGGGGCTGGACTGACCTTACTTGGCGGGATCAGACTGATATACTTCAGGAAAGTTTTCTTCTGTGAAAAGCACACTGGTCTAAAAGAGGCTGCTTCCGGGTGGTAAATCGCCATAGAACAAGCCACTGAGCTGTTGTTCGTTCCTGGTAGAGCGCTTCTCTCTTTGTATGCAAATTATTATGACCCTGGGGAAGTCTCCCTATGGGTGATGGGGGAAACCAGACGTGGACTCCTTGCCCAGTGTGCTTAGAGGAATGTGGCTGCACCTCACTGACGAGGCCCATAGAAGGCCGAAATGATCGTCTGGGGTTGTCATGTTCCTTGTTCAGAGGAGAATTGCCTGGTATTTCGGGGCTGGACTGACCTTTCTTGGCGGGATCAGACTGATATACTTCAGGAAAGTTTTCTTCTGTGAAAAGCACACTGGTCTAAAAGAGGCTGCTTCCGGGTGGTAAATCGCCATAGAACAAGCCACTGAGCTGTTGTTCGTTCCTGGTAGAGCGCTTCTCTCTTTGTATGCAAATTATTATGACCCTGGGGAAGTCTCCCTATGGGTGATGGGGGAAACCAGACGTGGACTCCTTGCCCAGTGTGCTTAGAGGAATGTGGCTGCACCTCACTGACGAGGCCCATAGAAGGCCGAAATGATCGTCTGGGGTTGTCATGTTCCTTGTTCAGAGGAGAATTGCCTGGTATTTCGGGGCTGGACTGACCTTACTTGGCGGGATCAGACTGATATACTTCAGGAAAGTTTTCTTCTGTGAAAAGCACACTGGTCTAAAAGAGGCTGCTTCCGGGTGGTAAATCGCCATAGAACAAGCCACTGAGCTGTTGTTCGTTCCTGGTAGAGCGCTTCTCTCTTTGTATGCAAATTATTATGACCCTGGGGAAGTCTCCCTATGGGTGATGGGGGAAACCAGACGTGGACTCCTTGCCCAGTGTGCTTAGAGGAATGTGGCTGCACCTCACTGACGAGGCCCATAGAAGGCCGAAATGATCGTCTGGGGTTGTCATGTTCCTTGTTCAGAGGAGAATTGCCTGGTATTTCGGGGCTGGACTGACCTTACTTGGCGGGATCAGACTGATATACTTCAGGAAAGTTTTCTTCTGTGAAAAGCACACTGGTCTAAAAGAGGCTGCTTCCGGGTGGTAAATCGCCATAGAACAAGCCACTGAGCTGTTGTTCGTTCCTGGTAGAGCGCTTCTCTCTTTGTATGCAAATTATTATGACCCTGGGGAAGTCTCCCTATGGGTGATGGGGGAAACCAGACGTGGACTCCTTGCCCAGTGTGCTTAGAGGAATGTGGCTGCACCTCACTGACGAGGCCCATAGAAGGCCGAAATGATCGTCTGGGGTTGTCATGTTCCTTGTTCAGAGGAGAATTGCCTGGTATTTCGGGGCTGGACTGACCTTACTTGGCGGGATCAGACTGATATACTTCAGGAAAGTTTTCTTCTGTGAAAAGCACACTGGTCTAAAAGAGGCTGCTTCCGGGTGGTAAATCGCCATAGAACAAGCCACTGAGCTGTTGTTCGTTCCTGGTAGAGCGCTTCTCTCTTTGTATGCAAATTATTATGACCCTGGGGAAGTCTCCCTATGGGTGATGGGGGAAACCAGACGTGGACTCCTTGCCCAGTGTGCTTAGAGGAATGTGGCTGCACCTCACTGACGAGGCCCATAGAAGGCCGAAATGATCGTCTGGGGTTGTCATGTTCCTTGTTCAGAGGAGAATTGCCTGGTATTTCGGGGCTGGACTGACCTTACTTGGCGGGATCAGACTGATATACTTCAGGAAAGTTTTCTTCTGTGAAAAGCACACTGGTCTAAAAGAGGCTGCTTCCGGGTGGTAAATCGCCATAGAACAAGCCACTGAGCTGTTGTTCGTTCCTGGTAGAGCGCTTCTCTCTTTGTATGCAAATTATTATGACCCTGGGGAAGTCTCCCTATGGGTGATGGGGGAAACCAGACGTGGACTCCTTGCCCAGTGTGCTTAGAGGAATGTGGCTGCACCTCACTGACGAGGCCCATAGAAGGCCGAAATGATCGTCTGGGGTTGTCATGTTCCTTGTTCAGAGGAGAATTGCCTGGTATTTCGGGGCTGGACTGACCTTACTTGGCGGGATCAGACTGATATACTTCAGGAAAGTTTTCTTCTGTGAAAAGCACACTGGTCTAAAAGAGGCTGCTTCCGGGTGGTAAATCGCCATAGAACAAGCCACTGAGCTGTTGTTCGTTCCTGGTAGAGCGCTTCTCTCTTTGTATGCAAATTATTATGACCCTGGGGAAGTCTCCCTATGGGTGATGGGGGAAACCAGACGTGGACTCCTTGCCCAGTGTGCTTAGAGGAATGTGGCTGCACCTCACTGACGAGGCCCATAGAAGGCCGAAATGATCGTCTGGGGTTGTCATGTTCCTTGTTCAGAGGAGAATTGCCTGGTATTTCGGGGCTGGACTGACCTTACTTGGCGGGATCAGACTGATATACTTCAGGAAAGTTTTCTTCTGTGAAAAGCACACTGGTCTAAAAGAGGCTGCTTCCGGGTGGTAAATCGCCATAGAACAAGCCACTGAGCTGTTGTTCGTTCCTGGTAGAGCGCTTCTCTCTTTGTATGCAAATTATTATGACCCTGGGGAAGTCTCCCTATGGGTGATGGGGGAAACCAGACGTGGACTCCTTGCCCAGTGTGCTTAGAGGAATGTGGCTGCACCTCACTGACGAGGCCCATAGAAGGCCGAAATGATCGTCTGGGGTTGTCATGTTCCTTGTTCAGAGGAGAATTGCCTGGTATTTCGGGGCTGGACTGACCTTACTTGGCGGGATCAGACTGATATACTTCAGGAAAGTTTTCTTCTGTGAAAAGCACACTGGTCTAAAAGAGGCTGCTTCCGGGTGGTAAATCGCCATAGAACAAGCCACTGAGCTGTTGTTCGTTCCTGGTAGAGCGCTTCTCTCTTTGTATGCAAATTATTATGACCCTGGGGAAGTCTCCCTATGGGTGATGGGGGAAACCAGACGTGGACTCCTTGCCCAGTGTGCTTAGAGGAATGTGGCTGCACCTCACTGACGAGGCCCATAGAAGGCCGAAATGATCGTCTGGGGTTGTCATGTTCCTTGTTCAGAGGAGAATTGCCTGGTATTTCGGGGCTGGACTGACCTTTCTTGGCGGGATCAGACTGATATACTTCAGGAAAGTTTTCTTCTGTGAAAAGCACACTGGTCTAAAAGAGGCTGCTTCCGGGTGGTAAATCGCCATAGAACAAGCCACTGAGCTGTTGTTCGTTCCTGGTAGAGCGCTTCTCTCTTTGTATGCAAATTATTATGACCCTGGGGAAGTCTCCCTATGGGTGATGGGGGAAACCAGACGTGGACTCCTTGCCCAGTGTGCTTAGAGGAATGTGGCTGCACCTCACTGACGAGGCCCATAGAAGGCCGAAATGATCGTCTGGGGTTGTCATGTTCCTTGTTCAGAGGAGAATTGCCTGGTATTTCGGGGCTGGACTGACCTTACTTGGCGGGATCAGACTGATATACTTCAGGAAAGTTTTCTTCTGTGAAAAGCACACTGGTCTAAAAGAGGCTGCTTCCGGGTGGTAAATCGCCATAGAACAAGCCACTGAGCTGTTGTTCGTTCCTGGTAGAGCGCTTCTCTCTTTGTATGCAAATTATTATGACCCTGGGGAAGTCTCCCTATGGGTGATGGGGGAAACCAGACGTGGACTCCTTGCCCAGTGTGCTTAGAGGAATGTGGC